>NW_020451182.1:0-12328 GCF_003343035.1 Apteryx rowi
GCCCAGTGACAGGATGCAAGGCAACGGGCACAAACTGAAACACAGACAATTCCATCTGAACATGAGAAAACACTTCTTCACTGTAAGGGTGACAGAGCACTGGAACAGGTTGCCCAGAGAGGTTGTGGAGTCTCCTTCTCCGGAGATATTCAAAACACGCCTGGACACGATCCTGTGCAATGTGCTCTAGGTGACCCTGCTTGAGCAGGGGGGTTGGACTAGATGATCTCCAGAGGTCCCTTCCAACCTCAGCAACTCTGTGATTCTGTGAAGATCCTCAGTGATTCTCTGGAGCCACTGCTACCGATACCAGTGTGGCACTGCAGACTGCAACACCAGATGCGGCAGGGCCCCAGCATGGCTGGGCAGCCCCAGCAGAGTGAAAACAGGGGAAATAAGAGCAGAGAAGATGCAGGTGGTGACCACGGCAAAAGGCTTCACCCACCATGCAAGTCCAGTGCCGGCAGGCACACCGCTGCCTCTGGCACACTACTCTTTAGCCTTGGGAGTAGAGTGAACATGAAAGAAATCTTTCCAGATGCTATGGAGGGGGATGCTGGCCCACCCACAGTCCTCAACCAGAGTAGTGTTTCCCCACTGCTCATTTATCAGAACTGAGGACGTTTACAGAAAAGCCTGTGGCTATGAGCTCTGTCTATTCTGGGCTAATACCAGTTGCCGTGGAATTGCACTGTCCGGCCCTCCCCCCTCCAGAGACCTTAAGTCTTTGAAGAGAGTTTCAGCAAGGGGCAGGGGTCTCCATGGTTTAGAGTGTTTGTTTTCCTGTGCCTAACCTTGTTTAGGGCTAGGATTACTGCCCAAAGACATTAGTGCCTCCCAAGACACAAGGGCTGCAGCAATGAGGACGAGGTTTACTATGAAACTGGCTCATTATGGCTTCCTCCTTTCAGACATTGACCCCCCATGGGGGGCAGGAGGCCCCAGCACAGGCCCTCACGAGTCAACAGCACAGCAATCAATCCAAAACAGATTATCAGATGCAATGAGAACCCACGGCCAGCGTAAAGCGACACCTCAATGAGCCTCTGAGAGGAGATAAAGCTGCAGCACTTCCCTTCCAATCAAGACTATTTTGCCAACCTTACTGTTCTGAGACCCAAATATTTACATGTTTTGTCTTAAGGAGCAGAATAGGATTTCACAGGGCAATTTGATTTGGGCACAATTTCCCCTTAATGCACTGTAACATAAGCTGCCCACCCTCCAAAGCCATTAGTGAGCTCAGTCCATGCAAGCACTTGAGACCAGAGACCCCCACCCACACGGAGGGGACAGTGAGGGATGCTGGTCTGCCTCTGGAAAGCTGCACCATCTGACAACATGGGCCTCAGACCTGTGTAACGCTCACCTGAAAGGCTGATAAGCCCAGAGGAACCAGCTCATGGGAGGCCAAATATGCCTACCTCCAAAAGCAGTAACCTGGAGGGGTGGCAGAAAGCAGATGCTACATGTTGGTGTCTCCTAATAGCCGGTATACAAGTGACACTAATCATGCCTGCTCTTCTGCTCAGCATCTACCAGTCCTCAGCCAAGAACTGCACAGATGAGGAACGAGGTTGCGCCCTTTTATGAACAGCAGAAGACACCCAAGGAGTGAAAGGCCATTAGGAAGTTATACACCCCTCATACTGCAACACCAACATGCCCTGATGAGGCTGCACAGACATCTAAGGCTGTACACATCTAAGGGGCCCCAAAAGACATCGTGCCAATTTCTCCAAGGAGAATCAGCAAGGTCTTGGCTACTATTTAAGATGACTGCCTGCATCTATTTCTACTTGTAAAGGGGGAAAGAGGTCTGATCCTCACCTCATATCGATTTCATTGAAAGTGGTCAGCATGGCACAAGTATTTTGAGCCTCTTTCAGACGCTGAGCAATACGCTGACGCATCCTGTTCATTTTCACCTAAAAAAAAGCAGAAGATGCCTGAAGTTCATCCAAGGAACAAAAAGCACAAGAACATCAAAGGCATCAAAGGGCCTTTCTTCCCATCTGGCTGACTAGCAATGGGTGCCTAGGGCTGTTTTCACTCTAGGTCTCCCTGAAGGGTATGACAGGTTGAGGAGCTGATTTCACTATGGAGCTACTGAGCTCAAGAAACAGTTCCCTTGAAAGGCACAGCTTAATCAGACTGAGGTAGAGTTACTTCAGACCTATGTTCCCAGGAACTCCAGGCATAGGTAGGTTTCCAGCACAAGGCTAACGAGAGAAGAGCAGACTGCTCAGAACAGTCAGTGGGAAACACTCTTAACACTACTTATTCTAAGCTGCTCAACCATGTTCTCTTAATGCATAAGGCAGCTGCAGCATCCTCAGCCTTTTGCTAAGGGCTTGTGGACAGACCGAGCAGAACACACTGAGCCTTCTGTGCTCAGTCACCAGAGCTCAAGACAAAACTTTTGTCTAGAAATGACCTGCATCAAGTCAGAGCTGGCTCTTCCTCCACCCTACCCCCTAACTGGTACCCTCAGGTGGAGCATTTCCCCATCTGTCACAGCCCCACTGAGCTGGGTGTGAGCACATAGATATGGACATATCCAGAAAGCTCAAGGTTTATCCCAGAACAGGTTGCTACCCAGCAGTTGGTGAGGCCCCTATTCCTGCAGCTTACCCTATGCTCTGATCTGGCACCTTTGCTGGGCACTGCCTCCCCAGGAGGGGCTGCCACTGGAGCTGCAGCCGGCTTCACCGCAGACACTGAGAGTAAAGAACACATCTGTCAAAAGGTATCAACCACAGAAAAGCCCAAGCCTGATCACAACACCTTGGAGCAGAAGACCCATTTGAGCCCCTTGCTCAAGCAACACAATGTGTGAGCAGTCTTGAATTGGGCTGGGCAGTTCCAGGCACAGCTAAGCTCTCCAGTCCAAGGCATGCAGGGCAATAATGCAGGGAGGCCTTCACTGTGAACGCCATGTTTTTTTGCTACCTTTAACTTTGCATACTCTGCCCAAGGAGGAGAGGCTTGAAAAAGCCTTGGATGGTTGTTGCCTCACCTGGTTTACTGTCGATGGGCTGAGCTGACACAGGGGGCACTGGTGGCATTGTAGTAGGAATTGGTTCTGCAGCAGGGGGAGGAGCAGCGGCAGCTACAGGTTCAGGGGCTGCAGGAGGAGGAGGGGCTGCTGCTGGTTTGGCCTTGGCAGGAGCAGCTGAAAGACAAGGAGAAAAAACCCTTGTAAGTGCAATCACAAGATGCAACTGGAGCCTCTACTGTCAGGGATCTCTGAGTCCAACCAACCTGGTAAAAGTTAACCCTCTGACATCAGAGTGCCTTTAGGTATTCAACACTACTGAACTGACAGGAGCCACCATAAGAAGATCCCATGGTGAAAGCAAGACACAGAGGTTTTACTCCTTTTAGCACACCTGAGCATGCTGAAGTTTGCAGAAGAACAATGGAGAAACCATTAATACCATACAGGCACATGAGAAAGAAACTCTTGTTTTACAACTCAGTTTATATTCATATTTAAATTTCCCATTTCATTTGTGCACGTACAGCAAACAAGATTGCTCCTCATTCTCACTGCTTTGCTCCCAGTTCTTGTTGGAGAGCTTGGATATTTCAGGAAATGACTATCTGATTGCATGTCTGCTCATGATCATCCACCATGGTGCCTGCACCTACTTGTTTTATCTCATCAACTCGCTAAGTCTCCTTACTGTGCAGGAGACTGGATGCTAAAGAGAAGCAGGTAGAAAAGAGAGTTGTGCCAAGGGAATTCTCAAAAATTAGTTTTAGCTTAGTGCTGCAATTTCCTCCAGAGGCACCAAAGGGAAAGTTTCCCCATTATGTCAACTAAAATTATGCTTCTCTGATGGGCAAATGAATATGAGTATATCCTTCCAACTGCAGAGACAGATGGAGGACACATGTAGCCTGCCTCAGGATTCCCCCAAATACCTTGTTTCTATCTTCAGAAAAAGGCTGGAGGAAACAGGAAAGTGTGAGCTCATTATATGTTCCTGGCTTACCTCCAGTTTTCCTGAGTTTGAAGAGAGGTGTGCCCCCTTCCACTTTGCCACCATCTGGAACCAGAAGGGCTTCAATCACACCAGCTGCTGGGGCTGGAACTTGCACTGATGTCTGCAAAAAGGAAAATCAGTGAAACCCCGCTCCAGCCATTGGATGGAGAAAAGTGCCCAAGAGAAGATGCCAGTATGCACAGATATGCATTGTAATTTGGCACAGACAGCAGCTCTGTCTCACACCATTTCCACCAGTTTTCATACCCTCCACCAGGTTTTTGTGCCAATACTTAGAAGTTTTCGGAGAAGCTGGCAGTGTGATGTGTAGCCTGATCTTCCTGCTCCAGGGCACAATCCAGAACTGACTTGCTGCCAGCATCTTCCTGACAGCAACACTGGAAACAGAACTTGGCAGGGAGCTTTAGCAAGAACTTTACAGCTTAAGATTCCTTCAGATAATGAATAAACTTAAAGGCTAACTTTAAAACAATATGAAGACAACCTATGGCACTGCAGTTTTCTCCTGTTTAAAAACAAATGGGTTTCCCAGCTTAGAGCTCCTGAACTGGAAGGATGAATAGAACTGCATCTCTCACAAACATCAACACCATCAAACGTATGAGGAAAGGAGAGTTTAATTAAAGACAAACTCTCACTTAATGCACAGCCAGCATTCATACTAAATGAGAAAAGCTCTTCTCCGTGAACGGAGCAGGAGACACAGGCAGGGCCTGCAGGCTCTAGGAGCTCTCAGCTGGAGAGGAGCCATACAGGTTACTCACTAGAGAACTAGAAAAAATTTTGGTCCAGAAAACTCCTACCTTGTCTGTTTCAATCTCACACACCACTTCATCTTCCGCCACTGTGTCTCCAACAGCTGAATGATAGATATGAAGACCACTGTGAGGAGGGCAGTGTGCTCTGGCCTCCCCTCTTAACCCACAGCAGTCTCCCACTAACCCAGAATTTTCTCACCCCAGTTCTCCACAACTTCACCACAACAGGAAGGTACAAAGGCAGTAATTGCAATCCTTACCCCTCAGGAGAACTGCAATTAACCCTTGCTGCCTCATTTGTCATGCTGACAGGCATAGAGCAGGCCTTCAGCCAGCAAACTACAATTCATCCCAGAGCTGTCCAGTGCAGCAGCAATGGTGCTGAGAACATCAGCAAAGAGACAACTACTTACCTTTCTCCCACCTGACATCTCCTTCTGTGACTGACTCTGCAAAGGCTGGTGTGTTCACTGTAACCACCTCATCCCCTGTGAGAGATTGACAGACAGACAGGAATGCATTCAGAGCTCAAAACACATGGCATTGCTTCATTCTTGTCACCAGGATTCTGCTGGAAGGGGGTGGTCAACAGACATAAAATGTTGGCCTTCTCCTTGCTTCAACACTGATTAACATTTAAACACAAGAGAAATTCACATCTGACTGGAAGTCACATTGTTGCAGAAATACCAGACAAAATCTTTATGGCCTAGGGACATAAACCCTCAGCCATCCATTGAGGCAGGACATCAGTGAGACTAGACCAAGGATGGAAGCTTCAGCTGTTGTCAGGATAGCAAAAAGTAGCACAAGAGTCATCCCACTGACTCCTTACTCTTTACTTACTATGTACTGCAGTGGTTCTGAAGTAACGGACAGTGAAGACACTGGAGCTATTTACTCTGCAGAGAAAGAGAAAGAAATGAACACAGAAGAAAAAGCATGTTCCCCTGGGGGCTACCAGCACCAATCTCAAGTGCAGTTTACATTTGCTTGTTTAACTGATCTGAAGGCTGCTCAGCTGTCCCAATGTACGTATTTGTTCCACAGGACTCCTACTTACTGGTTCAAGCTGCAACAATCCCACTGAAGACCAAGGAAACATTACAGCTTACTATTGCTAGTGCTCTCAGAAATCCAGTGAGAACTGACACTTACAGAATTTTAATCTAGGGAGATGCTCCAACAAAAGCCCTGTGGTTTGAATCCTGATAAAAGGCTGACTTAGCCAGCCCGCCCTACACCTAAGATTAGTGCTGTAACAATTTTTTAGCCTCTAGATCAGGACTGTCATCTCTACAGGAGTTGTTAGACTGCTCCAAAAGGAGAAAGCATCACCAATGCCTATGGCAACCCCTCCAAGAATCAGCGATTTCTCTCCATCATGTCCCTTCACAGGGAGTAGTAATCCCAAGCATTTCAAAGAATGCATTTCCACCTGCTGCCACAACATCTGGAAAACAGAAGCATACATGCTTTAACATTTCTTCTAACGCAGACTACAACACTTGGTGCAAACAGCCCAGCATTTCAGGCTCTCATGGATGTGCTCTTAAGGCAAAAAGATTGCATTTGGGGAAATACCAAGATGACCTCAACAATGCAAACTTTGCCATGTGAACAAGAGTTCCCTGAGCCATCCCACTTCTCCTGCAAAAGACCACATTTTCACGTGTCCAACAGAATTCCTGCTTGGAGGCCAGCATTAAATATTAGAGCAAACAAGATTTGCAGCCAGATAAAGGATAAAGATCAATTTATCACTGGTCTCCTCATTTCTGTCCCTTCCCTGCCTCAATACCTGGTTCCAAACAGAGCTTATTTGCCTTAAACACGCCACAGTTCCTTACCTGCAAAAGCCAGAGAACCCAGATTTTCCTAGGACTAGCTTCAAGCTCCTATGATGTGCACAGGGATTTCATGACAGCTGAACCAATCCTGCATCCCACTCCCCAAATGGTATCAGGGCTAGAGCAGCCCCAGCCCCTACATATCACAGCTTTCCTGTGGATACTTACACAAGCTTCCTGCTGTTGGTGTAAGCCAGGCCCTGGTTCCCAGCCACACCTGTGAATGAGAACAGTGTTACCCCACAGGACCATTATCCAGCCATCCAGTCCCTAAAGGTCCTTGTCAGGTAAAAGAGCACAAAGGGCACCACTGCCATCCCAAAAGAAGCCTGGGACCAAGTGGGGTACCTAGCCACACAGACGCACCTCAGCACCAGTGACCCTACCAAGACGCTTGCCAAGAACAGCGGTCTTGTTTTCATTTAGATTTACAGATTGGGGGGGGGGGAGGAGGAGGAGGGGGGAAAGCTATACCTTGAAGCTCATAAGGATAACTTTGAAGAGAGCAAACAAAGCAGCAGCTACTCCAGTCAGAAAAAAAACAGGAAACAGCTACGAGGGATACGTCCAGGACTGCTAAAGCTTCATAGCTGCTGGTGAGTTATCCCCACCAGTATAAAGGGGTTCCTAACAGGAACAAGGCCTCAGTCACATGACTTCCAGGAGGCACTCTCAGGAAACCTCACAATCATGTGAACAGCAAAGGAGGAAAAATATACTGAAAACAGGGTGCAGGGCAGAGTAGCAAGCTACCATCATCTCTCTTCTCTGTCCACTCCCTGGCCCAGGAACATTTCTTTTTCAAAATTCGCACAGGAGAGATTCAGTCATACTTGTATAGCTTCTCAGAGTTTCACATACCTCACTGACACCTTCCCATACTGCTCATATGCCCCGACATTGCAACTTTTAATCACACACTGAACTCCTGTCCTTTGCCTCTTTTAGGGCACCGGGCATATTTCCAAATTGATCTTCAAGAGAGTCAGCATAGCAATCAGAGAACATAATTATCTCAATTACACAAGCCTTGCAGGAAGAACCATTTTCCCACTTGATTTTTTTTTTTTAAAAAGGTGGTATAACTTTGAGACCGTCCCCAATTAAAGAGCTAATGCTGGGACTGTAAAACTGGAAAAGGTAAGCAGTTTTAATTTGTTCCTCAAAGCAGAATCAGAAAGGAGTGAGTGGTGTAATGCTATATAAAGACAGGATGGCTAGGAAAAAGAAAAAAAAAAAGCACTTTGGGGGAAATCCAGTTTAAGCATAGAAGAGGAGTTCAAAGATACACTTGATTTGACATTTGACTTAACATTCACCCATCATTTTCAAAGGATTATTAGAGAGCTATTCCCTGCAACAGCATGTGTTTCAATCAGTGCAATGCTTGAAATACACGGTGCTGCTGCCTGTGAAATCTTCATTCTAGCTGAATGGTTCAGCGGCATTTAGATTAGGCAAGTGAGGCACTTGCAAAGAAACACACAGCTCATTTCACCAACTGTTTCTTCATTGTATGATTGATAGGAATAACCCCCTATCAAACCTATTATCAGTTTCCACAGTCAGCTCTGTTCTCTCTAGGTACTTTGAAATGAGATAAAAGCATAAGACTCACCAGACAGAGAGCATCTTGCCAGCGTACAATTCCCCTGTCAGAGAGAAGAGGAACTATCAGTCTTGCAAAAAGGCAGACCACCTTGGAAGGATTTTGTTTTTTCCAAGAGACCTGGACCAGAGATGGGACTCATCATTCACATGCTCCAGACTACCAGCATGTTACTTTCCTAAAGCGTGCTATAGGAGGAGAGGGCGAGAGCATCTTTTAATACCCTTCTCTTTGCTTTGCTTCCTTCCAGGATACCTTCCTGTGAAATGATATTAAACCTGATGTATTTGTTTTTTAGTTGTAGCTCCTGCTGTTCTGACCTTCTCATGCCAATGTTCCTCTTTAAGAAGGAATAGATTTCTAAAGGCCCATTCATTAAAATTTGCTATGAATGAGAGGGTCAAGGGTACTGGACACAATGAAAAAATGTTCCAAGATGTTTACTCCTAAAGTCACGAAATCCAACATACAGCATCTGTTTTGTTTGTTTAAGGTTGTGGAGCCTTTGAACTCCAGAAGGCCAGATTTTCCCTCAACGGCAGAACTCCTAATGCCTTCAGTGAGACAGGAATTCCACCTTCTGGTGACCTTTCATTTAATACCCACATAATCATTGACCGCACCTCTAACTCAGCATAACATTCCTCAGAAGTCAAAGACATTTCAAGATATTCCAGTTTCTTTCCTTATTGTTATAATAATAACTTCCACTGGCACCAGACCTCAGATCTGGAGTACCTAAAAACTCTTCATAAGCTATAGCAAAATACCATTTTAACCATGATTAAAATGCAGTCAACTCTGGATTGGAACAACAGCGGCTCAAAGCACCCTCATCCAGTAGCCAAGACAAGTGGTAAAAACTCTATTTTAGTCAGATCTTCAGCTTCTGAATGAAGTTTGTGTAAAAACCTTGACTTCTGCTTCACCAGAACAAGCAATATGGGATATAACTAATCTTAAACATCAAAATAATTTTTGGAGATGCATGTGAGAAGACAACATAAACATCAAGGGCCAATGAGATATTCAAGATTGTTATGCAGTCTACAGGATTAAGTGCTGTAGAACAAAATACATCCCATGAACATTTCATATTGTGCAAATTAGCAATAGTTCTGGAATTGGCACCATGGCAGTTCAATTATACAGACTTCCTGATGGGTTTACTGTATCATGTTATTTGGCTTTTCAGATATTAATGTACAGTCAACCCAGCTATCTATGGGCAGTTCAGCAGGGCTATGGATTAACCATACCAAAGATGCAGGCACCCACGCTGACTTGCTGCTAAGCCAGCCTGGGTCTGGCAGAGCTCATTAGCTCTAGCACAGCACCATGCAACTACCCTGCTTCTAGGCCCAGGACAGGGATCAGTGAGCCTGGACTGACACCAGCTTCAAGCAGCGCCTGCCGGCAGCCCATAACCAAGGTCTAGTTTGGGAAGGGAGGGAAGGGAGCACTGCACAGACTTTGCAGAGTCATCATGAGCCCTAGAGAGCTTAATCTTGTTTCAGTGTTGGCCCTCTGCTAACTCGAATGTGGTTCCTGTAGAACCAGCCCTAAGCTGAAATCAATAAGACAGACAACTCCATATGGTCAAGGGTCTTTGCACCATGATCCTTAGCATGTATGTTTTAATCAAATTCTTCCCACTTCATCTGAAGTGTCCCAGATAACAGGAAGTTAATTACAAATAAAATATTAAGCAGCGTCAGCTCCCCTCTGCACATTAATGTTTTCCTGTATGCTTTATGAAGAAGAGGTAAAGGTAAACCTAGAGGTACTGGCCCAGACTGAGAAAGAAACAGCAGATTTTATTTATTCAGGACCAGTTTATTATAAGGAAAAAAAAAAAAAAGGCAAGCTTAGCTCTGTCCTACAATAAATGTTTGGGAGAAAACACATCTGCAGATCTCTTCCATGAGAAGTGCCAAGTCTGTGTTCCACAGCTGCTGCAATATTAAGGAAAATTTAGTATTACTCTAGCTACCCTTTTGTCTTTTAGGTAAGAAGAGAGAGAGAGGGGTTTAATGTGAGGCGAAAGTCACTAATGAAAGATACCGATACACCCTCTTCTGTACCTCTGTCTTATGTTCTTCAGAACTTCTTTGTGTTCAGCCCTTATAACCACAGTATATCAGCACATGCAGCTTGAAGAGGACATCTGACAGGGGTGTTTCCCATTCCCTTTTTCTTGAAGGAATCACTGTGACTGTATCAATTCCTCATATCACTTGCCTAAATCTGCTCTGTAACTGATCCTGAAGCTTCTTCAGTAAAAATGGAAAAAATTTCTCTCTCACTAACTGACATTGGTACTCTGGGTCACTTTAAAGACGCAGCCTTCACTTAGAGAAATAAGCCTTGGTCAAATTTGCTAGTGACTCACATACCAAGTGATTAACTTTTTCCCCAAGTTTCACATGATTTCTCAGAATTGTTTTTATACTGCTATTATGCCAAAGTGAGCCTGCCACGCAGCTTCCTAGGTCACACTTTTTAAGGAGCTGTCGCCTTCTACTATGTCACTACACACTGAAATAAATTATGTAATACATAAACTAAAGGCAGCCTGTAACCTAGGAATTTCTTCTCCAATAGTAGAAACAGGGAGCAGTTCAGGTAAGGATGCTAACTGAACAGAAGGAGTGCACAGTTAATTTCACAGAGCCAAGACAGAAGCCCAGTGCTGGGCAGCACTGATGACAGGCAAAGCAGCAATCAGTTCTCCAGCCCTGGCTTCTTAACAGCAAAGCAGTTAATAACCAGGATGAGCGCAAGCCTCTGCTACACACAAAAGACCCACTGCATTTTTTTCCACCGATTTAGACACAATTATATGTAGCATCAGAAGGCAGATGCTAAGATAGGACAGAGATAACAATGCTGAGCGGGTAAAGAATGCTGTTACTAAGACAACAGGCTGATAACTCCTCTAGTGTGCAGAGAGGATCAAACAGGGAAGAAAGTTTTTTTTTATAAACCCTTTCCCAGATAAACAGAACTTCATTCTCAAATAACTGAACATAGCTCCTGATCAAACTAACCTTCTTCAAAGGTTACTTGCTCCTCTTTGGGCTTCTTCAGGTGGTCTTTCAACACTGGGACCTCCCCACTGTAGTGTCTAACATACTCAAAAACAGGCTCTTCATGATTTCTATTTATCAACTCATGACCTCTTTTCTTTTTTACAAGAGTATCAAAATCCAAATGTCCCTTCTTTACCCTTTTTGTTTCTTGCTGACTCAGTCCTACACTCTTGAACTTCACACATCTTCTGATTTCACTTCTCCCATCAGAGGTTTGCCAAGTTCTGGCATTTCTTTCTACATTTGCAAAAAAACTGCATCTACCCTGTCATCAAAACTCATTTCCCATGTCCCTAATCAAATGGGATCCAAATGACCATCACCACCTTGACTTCTCAACTTACCTCTTTTCTAGAGCTTTCAAAAAAAAATTAACTAAAATTTTCTTCCCTGCCTAGTGCTCAGCTATGTCTGTAACCACATCTTTGTCTCCTGACTTCCAGACTTATTTTGTAAAAGGTTTGAATACTCCACCTAGCCTTCCTCCCTGTTTTGTATAGTTATACAGCACTACTGAGAACAGACAAAAAGGAAACATTGTTAAAATGTCATTTAGATGAGCTTACTTTAAAATGCACTACCATCAATTCAAAGCTATAAAAAAATCACATTTGCTATTTAAAAGAAAGACTGGCTAGAAGTTAGCACATCATGGGAAATGACTGGCTAAGAATTCACTGAAGCAGGCTGGCTCTGACTGCTAGACTCTCCTCTGCAAGTGCAAAGAGCAGGTTACTACTGCTCACATCAGTTCAACAGCTAACTTTCAAAGTGGAGAAAAAGCAGGAATTAAAGAAGAGCGCAGAAGACAGTTTGTTTGCAACTTCTGCACAGAAACGGCCCCGGGAGGGGGAGACAGTTTGCTTGCGGGGCGCGCAGGGAGCGGCGGCGGGAGGGCTCCCCCACGGCACACGCTGCGCCCGGAGGCGCTGACAGGTCAGGGCCGGGGCCGGGGCCAGGGCCAGGGCCGGGGATACCGGCACGCACCGGCGGCCGCGGGCCCGCG
>NW_020451182.1:12853-70167 GCF_003343035.1 Apteryx rowi
CTGGGACCGGCGAGGGGGCAGCCTGTGGGGCAGGAACAGGCGTGAGGACAGGCTGTGGGGCAGGACTGGGCCACCAGACCGACCTAGGGATGGGGCCATCGGGCTGGACTAGGGATGGGGCCAAGGGGCAGGGCAGGCCTGGGGATGGGGATGCGGAGGGGCCCCTGCAGCTTGTCCAGGGTGGCAGCGTCCCTGCCGTGGGTCTCTGCCCCCAAAAGCCCTGGGAATGGTGACCCACAGTGCTTCCTGAACTAGTTAATTAGCCATTGGCGCTCATTAGCGCTCATCCTTCATGCGGAGGACACCTTGGTGGCATCCCAGCCATGGTGGGGTGCTCACAAGGGTGGTGGCAGCAGTGGGGTGGCCCTGGGGGTGCCGGTGCAGGAGGGTCTGTGAGTTTCGTGCCTATAAGCTGTTTGCAGGGAAAGCTAGGAGATGACGCATGCTTGGAGGAGATCTCTGAGAGGGCTGAAAGGGAGTGCTTGCATTTAGGCTTCAAACGTCTCAAATATTACTTTTGTTCTACAGATGAGGAAACAGGAAGTCACAGCTCTGGGTCATGCGCAGAGCTAGACTGGAGACTGTGGCCAGAACTTGTGACCACTGGTTTGGACACTGGAACAGAGATCAGCTCTTGCCGTGGCCCATTGAGCTCCAGCCTGTGGTGACAGGACAGGAACACAGGGTGAGCATGGTGGGACAGGGCCTCTAGTGAGCTGTAGTCCAACTACTGCTCAGAGCAGGGCCACCTTCAGAGTTAGAGCAGGCTGCTCACAACCTCAGCAAGCTGAGTTTTGGAAATCTCTACAGATGGAGATTACCCGACTTTCCAGGGCCCCTTGTCTGGGGCTTGATGAATCTCATTGTGAAAAAAAGAAGAAAAAAAACCCAACTTTACATCCAGTCAGAGTTTCCTTTGCTGTGGCTTGTTAACGCTGTCCCTTGTCTTTTTGCTGTGTGCTTTGGAGAAAAGTCTGACTCTGTCTCCTCCATAAGTACATGTTAGGTAGCTGAAGATACCAGTAACAGCCTCCCTTGGCAGCCTTTTCTCCTGGATAACAAACCCTGCTTCCTCAAGCTTCCTTTCCTATATCAGGTGCCCCAGCCGCTAACTGTTTATTGACCCTTTGCTGGGCTCTTCCACTGTGTTAGTATCTCTTGTACTGGGGTCCCCAAACTGGTCACCATAGTCCAGATGTGGTCTCACAAGTGCCGAATAGAGGGAATAATCACTTCCTTCAACCAGCTGGTTACACTTCTGCTGCAACTGAGCATGCTATTAGCAATCATTGCTGTGAAGGCACACTGCTGTCCTATGTTAAAATTGTCCCCCAGGGACCCCAGGTCCTTTGCTGCAGAACTGCTCCCAAGCCAGCTGGTCCCCAGCCTGCACTGTGGATGGGGTTATTCTGACCCAGGTCTTTGCAGTTTCTTTCTTAGGCTTTGAGAGGATCCTGTTGGCTCATTGCTCCAGGCTGCCAAGATCCCTCCAAATGGTAGCTTATTAACTGCCTCCCCCAGTTTGGTGTCATCCACAAATTTGACAAGGGTGCAGTCCAGCTCATTGATTAAGAAAAGTATCAGCCTAGTATCAGCCCTTGAAAACTATATATGTTTCCACCTGCAGAGGCTGCTACAATAAATCATTCCCCTGTTGCATTCAATATACAAAATTGCCATAGAGACTTCCTAAAGAATCAGGCCCAAAATATCTTTCACACCTTCATGTTGAGCCAAGTGAGAGGTATCTGGTTCGGTTATGCCTTGTGCCTTAGTTGCCAGTACCTTTATGTGGCACTGTCCTATGAAATGCTGCACTGCCCTCATCACAAGCAGCCATGCTGACTTAGGGTGCGGTTTCACATTACAGTTAAGTTGATATGCTTTAAGATGCCTTTGAAAGGACCACCCCCTTTTGACAAGTGCAAGGCATTTGATAATTCAGCTGTGTTGTCTAACTGATTCCTGGTATTTAAATGGACCTACATATTACCAAAGGGTGTGGTTTCATATGCTCTTCCTTGACTCTAACTGTAAGTTAGATTGCTGCAGGAAGGCTATGTTGGTGGTCTTTCTGCTTACCTTGAAAATTCCCATGGTCAGGCTTGTTGATCTTGATGATATTGCTATAAGCATCAGTAAGTGGGATATTACATGATTAGAAATGGGCAGGGAGGTCATCTCACAACTGCAAACAGGGAAACAAGTCCACAAGAAAGCCCCATTTGTCAGGTGTGGTCCACATGCTGAAAGGTTTGAGAATCCCTGAGCTACTTTCTGCTTTCTGCCTAGTTCCAGATGGGGAACTGTTGCTGAAAGAAAACCCAAAGAACCTATTGCAGAACCTGAGAATTAGCCTGGGATAGTCATAAAAGGCTGTCTGGCAACCAGGCATCTCTCAAGGAGCCAAGCTGAGATTATGCATGCATCCTTAATTTAGCCATTGCTTAATATTTGAATGTTATACCGTGACCTTCAAAATAGTCTTCTAATGTAAATTTGTAACGAATATCCTTGGAATGATTTAAAAAAAAAAAAGGTTGAGGAAAAATCAATAGGAGGTAGTCTCTGAGGCTTTGAAGATGTGCTGACTGCTTTAAAAAAAGGCAACTGAGCCAGAAAGGCTTTCTGCCAGGAATTTCTCTGTGATCTGTCTTTTGAGGGCTAATATCCTTGAACAAGACCGCCAGATGTCAACTGCTTTTAAGCCCAGCCTCCTGCCTACCAAATGAATAAAACAAACATCACTATGTTTATTAAGTATGTAGAGGCAAATTAGACAAAGAATTAGAAATGGCATGAGCAGCTAGATTTTGTCTTGCTCCAGGGAGATTCCAYTCACCCCACCTCTCCAACATGCAACATGTTGTAAACATGCCCCTGGGGCAGACAGATTATTCCCACGGCTGAAGTCAGGACGTGAATTTAGCAGCTGAGAGAGCTGCCAGCTCTCATGGCTGTAGAATGTTTATAAATTACTATGCAATAAGTAAGATACTAAATTTTGCTAATTTTCCTACATTGTTCTGTTTTCCGACTGTTGCCCACATCACAGACCACAGGTGCTGGCCAGCCAAAATGCATCCATGTCCCTGTACCTGGGGGCATTAGAAATGCCTGGGCACCTTTAGTGAAGGCTGAGTGGCCTCCACATTGCCCCAGTGCAGCTGGGGTATCTGCAGTGTTTGCAGAGCATAGTAACAGCAGGAGCAGGGAAGGCATCACCCGGGGGAGCATGGCGCAGCCCAACAGCGAGCGTTGCCCTGCTTTGGAGCGGGGAAGCATAACAGCAGATGTGGGGAACCGAGGGGCTGAGCAAGCTTGGCTGGAAAGAGACATGCGTCCACCATGCCATGCAGCTCTGCAGGCCCATGCCCATGGTGTCCTGCTGTGGCCCAGGTCTGAGGGCCAGCTCAGCACCTGGCACCCCTGCCTACCTGCCTCTGCCTCTGCCAGCTCTGACACCAGAGCTCATCTGCCTGATCCAAGAAGCCGCTCTGGTGTCTACAAACCCGGGAGATGGCAGAGTGTGTGCAAGAGCAGCGGGGAAGGTGTCTGGACCCCAGCACTGAATCTGACCTCCTGGACTGCCATCTGCATATTCAGAAGTTGTTTCCAGCTGGTTGGCTGCCTCCGACCTCCCCACTCCCTCTTTAAAGGACCCGAGCGCAGAGGGAAGTGACGCTAGGCTGGCGCCGGGGCATCCCATATCCCTTAGCCCACCCTGCAGTGCCCAGGATGTGGTGCCTGTGGGGCGCCACGTCCTCCACACCCAGGCGAGCCCAGGTGAGTGCCACATCCTGCTGGGGCAGAGAAACATGAGGCAGCTCGGGTCCTGGGAGCTTTTGCTGAAAACAGAGGGGATCTAGGAGCTCTTGGTGGGGAGGGTTTGCAGTGCTTGGGAGTGGCAGGCTGCCTGGTGCATGACTCCTGCTGAGAAGCAACTGGGGAGCCTGTATGGGATGGATCCCCTTTTGGAGAGGACATGCTTGACTTTTCTGAGTAGCTTCATTTTGTTCCTTGGTCTCTTCCTTCGGTTAAGAAGAGCCTAGGCTTCTTTTTAGTATTTTGAAAGATAGCACTGGTTAAGGTTGGTAGTGAGAGTATGGATCAGAGCACACAACTGCTGATTCAGCAGAGGAAGGGCTCTGTCAGTGGGAGCAGCTTGCATGGGGCAGGACCTCCTGGGGCGGCACATTTTGGCAGGCTCTGTCTGGCTCCTGATCTGCCAGGTGTTACCATGCACACTGACAGGGCACTGCTGGGAAGCCCTCACCTTCACTGCCCTGCTGAAGTCTTACGCACCCCTGCAGCCCTCCAGCTGGGGGTTTCCTGCACCCTGGGTGCTGGGGGAGGTGGCAGGGGGAAGCCGAGGCCACCCGCAGTGGAGAGGCCTCCGGAGCCTCTCGCGAGGGCAGCGGGATGGCCTGGGACCAGCAGCTCTGCTCCCACTCTCCACATTTCTGTGGGGAGGCAGCAGCTCAGGTTACCTGAAAAAAGCTGGTGCTGAAAGCCTTAGTCAAGTCTAGGGCTTATTGCCAGCTCTCAATCTCTTGTGTTTATGAAGAGTCTATTGTCTTGGTTTCTGGGGCTAGAGAGCTTCAGGGTAGGGAGCTGGTAAGCTCCCTGCCTTTGCTTTTGAACACAGATGAGATGAGGAACTGTGAAAGAGCAAAGTGCCAAAAAAGGTGTTTGTCATTAACAAAGTGCTACATCAAAAAATGAGGCCCTGGGATCAGCTGTCTTGTGCTCTAGCCATGTGGAAAGCCTTAAGAAGGGATGAAATATATAAATACATTGCTTTTACTGTATGGCTTTATTGAAAGCAGCTGAAGGACTGGAGAAGCAGAGTGCAGCCGAGGGGGTGATCCTGAGACCTGCAGCCATCCCACCTGTGTTCTGGTCTCAGGTAAATCTGCCATGACGAGGAAACAGCTAGCTGACCAGAGCAGGATGGGAAATCTGGCAGGCTTTTTGGAAAACCTGCTAAGCCATTACACTTCCCGAGGGTCAGCGAAATAGTTGATACGCTTTGAATAGCCTTGTAAAAAGTCCCTCACAAGAGACTGTTAGGAAAACGAAATCCTAATGGTCGGGAGGGGAGCCAGGGCAGGAGAGAAACGAATGTTGGCAGTCAACACAAAAAAATACTTGGTTCGTCAAGAGTAGAGCTGGCTGAAGCAATTCAGAGCAGCCCCGTGGCAGGAAGGCTTAAACGCCCCTCGAACAAGGGACTGGTGTTGGGCATTACCAGGTATGATTACCCTTGGCGCTGGGCATCGCCAGGCAGGGGGAAGGCTACCTTTGTTACTGCAGATCTTGTGGGAGGCAGCAGAACGTATCAAAGTTTTCATAACAGACAGTCAGTAAATCAGCTCAGTAAAACCGGTGATCATAATGAAGTAGTGGTTAAAAGGGATATAAAATGTGTGAGGCTGTGTTTAAAAAAAGAGATTTAAATCAACAGTGCCCTCTCTCCAGGGTGTTTTCTGCATTATCTCTGCAAAGGATGGAGCAGTAGCAGAGAGGATTCAGAGAGGCATGACAGAGAAGGGGGAAAAGACAACTGTATGATATTGAAATGATAGGACTGTGTAACTTATGGAGGAGACAAATCTGAGGACCTATGCTGGAGTGATAAAGAATGATAGAGTTTAGAAAAGGTAGAGCTACACTCGTGAATATCTGCCTGGAGTAAAGGGTTGTTCCAAAAAAAACCTTGCTGAAAACCAGTGAACGGAAACACATTTTTCGCACTGTGAAGTTAGCCTGTGGGACTCATTGTGAAGGAGATAATCATGGGGATAGGAGATTAATAGTGTTGAAAAGTATCAGACATTTCTGTATATAGAAAAAAAGAGTCTCAGATATTGAAGATGGCTAAAGATGTCTGGAAAAGAAATAAACCATCCTCTTCAAGGATGCAAAGCTACCACTAATTAATGTGGTTGAAGAAGAAACATCCCATGGGGATAGTTATTCCACAATTGCCCAGCTTATGAGTTTTTGCTCCTTCCTCTGCGAAGCCACCAGGATGAGGGAGTGGAGCGGGTGGATCACTGCCAGGAGTCAGCCTGACAATTCCAAAGCTCCTGGCTACTGGCTCCATAGTTTATTCTCCTCCCTGGTAATCCCCCAGCCCCACGCCTTTTTTTTTCTGTTTTAACAACCACTGAGGAGCATCATGCTGTGTTAGCCTGAGCATCCCAGTGTGTCCAGCTAGTGACAGGTCACATCACACTTTCTCTGCTCCTGGATCCCTGAAAGCTTTGGCTATGCTTTGCCCCTTCCCACCAGCCTGTTTCAGCTGGCTGCAGTCCCAAGGAGGGGGTTGTGTTGGGCTGGCAAGTGCTGCCGCCCATCTCTGTGTCCCTGGGGCTCTGGTGGCAGGTGCTGGTGTCTGGCAGAAGCAGGCATGGCCATGCCCAGGTCCCAGCTGCTCTGTGCCGTGAATGTCTTCGCTGAGGATGTAGCTGCTCAGGCAAATCTGCAAGGAAAGTCTGCAACTTCCGCATTTCAAGGAAAGCCCCCCTCCGCCCAGACCGGTGGCAGCAGGGGTGCAGACATGTCACGGAGGAGTGCTCTGTGCACCAGGGTCTGCACAGCCATACCCCAGGAGACGAAGGCTCGTGCTCACAGACACAAGGTCCCTTTGCTGCTGTGTGGGAGCCAAGGGATGCCCAGGATGCAGAGGGATCAGGAGCCACGTCTCCCCTTTCTGCTCTCAGACGGCGAGTGCTGCCCTCTGAGTCTATGGGTGCTCTCTTTCAGCAAGGGAGCTCCCTGTGCGCGGCAGCTGGGCATCCTGCCAGCCCCCAGGAGCACCTAAAAACACCTCTGCCCAGGCATGTGAGGAAGCAGGCTCTGCCTGGTGCTCACCACTCCTGTGCCGGAGTCCACAAGCCCACAGGGAAGTCTAGCTGAAGGTGATTTCCCTTTCTGCTCATCTCCCCRAGCACTTACTTGCTTGCACCGCCTGTTTTTGGGGACAGATGAGACRTGTTTTAGTACTAATGTAGTGTTTATGGAGAAGCTCTGGCCGAGGTGCAGCAAGGGAGCTCTAAGCCCTCTGGAGGGGCCACCTCTGGTGCTGAGAGTGCTCTGGGCAGCACCGCTGTCCTGGGTGCAGCTGGCTACATGGGAAGGCCTTGCTGGTGAGCCCATCCAGGGCTCAAACCATTTGATTTGAACTCCAGGCATCATCAACAATTGTACAGCTGACAGTCTGCTCACATGTTTTGCAGTGGCTGGAGATTTCTGCATGTGCCATTCCCTGTTGAAATAGATTTTGCAGGTGAGCAGAGATGCCCTAGGACTCTGGGAGGAAAATCTGCCATGTGCATGGAGAGCTGCTGTACTAGTTCTGCTGGGTGTCATTTCTTGCTCTTTCTTCAGCTCCACACCTCTAGCCAGCAGAAATATCAAACATCCAGGAAGCCTGCCAGTCCCTCAGGCCACCACCAGAAATGATCCCAACCCTGCTGTGGCTCAGCTCTCCGGTTTCCAGAGAGAAAGAGGACACAATGGATGACAGGACTGCCTCTGAACAGGATGGAAACCATGGCACTTCGGGGCATGGCCAGGGGCTGAAAAAGGAGCCCTGTTTCCAAAGAGACTCTTCGTTGCCTTCTCCCAGTGCATCCCTGATATCACAGCTCCTCAGCCACACAGTGGTTAGCAGGGGCCTGGATCCTCACATCCTTTTACCTTCCTCCCAGGCGACAGACCTGCCTCAGGACTATGGAGATGATGCGTCTCCTGGGGAAGGAGAGCAAGCCCTGACTCTGCCCCGGCCCTGTGCCCCCACTCTCCTGCCTCGTGCCAGCGACAGAGACCAGCTCTCCAACGAGCACCTACGAGCCAAGCGGGCCAGGGTGGAGAGCATCATCCAAGGCATGAACCTCCCACTGAACCCCCCGACATGTGACACTGGCAGGGAGACAGGTGGAGGGCATGACATGGAGAGGGGCTGCGAGACGCCGTGGGAGAATAAGAGGAAGACGAGGGTGCCCCAGCAGCAGCAGAGCGATGAGGTGATCCAATGGGCAGTCCCTGGCGCCTGTAGCTCCCAGACACAGGGCTGCCAGCAGCTGAAGGAGCAGCTCCACTTCTTAGAGCAGCAGCTGAGGCAGCTCCAGGAGAAGTTCTTCCAGGTCTGCGACCCTGGAGRTGCTGCTCACACCCAGGAAGGGACCAAGAAAGCACATCTACTTCATGGAAAGCCTGGAGGCAGACCGGGCAAGGACAGTGCTGCTGTGGCCAATGACCTGCTCAAAATGCATTTCTGGAGGAGTGTCCCTGAGGTGGCAGGGCATGAAGCACCAGAGGAGGAAGAAAGCTCAGGCATTGCAGGTGGCCTGCCCTCGGAGGCCAGGGTGCTCTCGGAGATGCTAAAGCATGAGCTGGCTGGAGTGACATCTTGGGTGGTGGACTCTGTTCTGAAGACTGTGTGGCCAAAGGTGGCCGGCCACTTCCTGCAGTGGCACTGCAGCCTCCAGGTGCCCAGGGAAGGAGTCAGGAGAGAGTATTTTGCTTCTGAGAAATGCAGAAAACCGCTTCCTAAGCCTCCCCCCCAGGATGTGCTGAATTCACTGGGGGGACCCCAGGCTGAGGCTTTGTCAGGGGCTTCGGAGAAGAGCCCAGACTCTCACACTTGTCCTGTCAGTTCAAGAGAGGTGAGAAAACCCTGTCAGGTACCCAGTATTGGTTATCCACTGGGCATGACAGCCCCTGTTCAGGACAACCAGCTCCTTAGCCAGCTGCTGGGTTATGGCCAGCACAGCCCTTGGGGCAGCAGCTCTCATGGGAGCCCCTCTGCTGCAGAGCGGGGTCCTCCGGAGCCCCTCAACTTGCACTGGGGAACCATCAAACTCAGGTCATCGGTCATGAGACAGCAGCAGTATCCCCTGCCCCTGAGCCCTGACAACGTGGAAAGCCTGGCGCTGCTGCCAGCTGCCAGGGCAGGCTGCGGGGAGCCACAGCCCGTGATGGATGGGATGCCCTTTGCCTCCATCCATATATCCTTTGGGGGCTGGGAGATGCTGGCAGCTGGAGGTGCCAGAACTGCCTCTGCTGCACCACTGGCCTCTTACACATGCTCTTGAATGAGGGGCAGTGGGAGATACCTAGCTGGCACAGATGGCTTTGGGGGCTCCTGGGAGAACATGCCCAGCCAGCACTGCTCCCCCGGTCCTGGCGCACCTCCCCACAGGGCTGACTGCAGCCTGCGGCAGATGGAGGTGGATGTCCTCTGCTCACACACAGCAAACAAACGTGGTGGAGCTCCCAGGAGCTCAGAGGGGTGGTGAAGCTCCCTCCAGGGCCACAGCTCAGCACAAGCCCTGCTGGTCTCCTTCCCAAGGCCAAAGTCACTCCTTCCCTGCAGGGGGCTGGAAAGGGGCAGGTAGTAAAGGGGTTCTGAGCTGTGGGGGGCACTGATGCTCTTCAGGGTAGTTAGATGCTATAAAATAGCATGGAGTAGAAGTCAGGAGCTCCCAGGCCTATTTTGGAGCCACCATGGTCGACTCATTGTCCTACCTTGGGAGTTGATGGCTCACAGAAATCCCTATCCCCAAGAGCCCAGGAAGTGCGGTGATAGGCCACGGCTCCTCTGGGATGCCGAAGGGAGCAGTGTTCCTGGTCATCAGCTGGGGCTGGGGTTGACACCACTCCATCTCCATTACCAGCCAATGGAGAGCAGTTATCACAGGTAAAAGGCCAGTGTCCAGGGTGAGTGCTCAGGGACATACAGCCTTCTGCCAGTCTAACAGGATGTGAGGAGACTTTCCTTGACTCTGAGATACATCCAGGAGGCACTGACACCCGGCCACCTGAAGAAGGCCAAGTTGATGTTTTTCTTCACCCGCTACCCCAGTTCCACTCTGCTGAAAACCTACTTCCTTGATGTGCAGGTAAAACTGCTTTGCACAGAGCTGCTGCTGAGCCAGGTTCCTGAGCGGGAGCCACTCACACACAGCGGTGCACCAGCCTGTGCATCCCAGGAGTGCACGGGGCCAAGGGAGGCTCTCTCACCCTCCGCCCCCACCAGTGTGACTGGGAAGGCTCAGATGACAGCGTGGGCTGCCCTGGGGGGTGCTCAGGGCCCTAGCAGGCTTGTGAGGCCTGCAGTGAAGCTGGGCTGCCAAGTCTTCACTGCCATGTTATCGAAGCATTGGGATTAAAGCATGCTGTGTTCATGCCTACCCACTGCAGGGAGGTGGATCTGTATCTCAGCTGGGAGAGGCACCACAGACACCCCAGTGTCACCATCCTGGGTGGTGCTTTTGCACTCCATGTGGGTGGTTAATTCCTCATTGGGCTCTCTTTGCTGAAGCGCGTGTGTGGCTGCAAACAGAGGGGTACAAAGGACGCTAAAAGTGTTTGCCGTGGAGTAGCATCCTGCGCATTCTTGCTAGCCCCACCAGCTGCATTGCACACAGGTCCCCACATGCTGGGTTTGGGGAGAGGGGCATTTGCTAGGCTCATATTGGTGGCTCATACTGGTGCACATGCATCTGGAGACAACCTCCCTCCACTTGTGGGCAGTTTTGCAGCTCTCTCCTGGCAGCCTCCCTTGTCTAGGTCGATGTCCTGCCAGTCCACTGCTGCATTTCAGGCTTCCAGCAGAAAAAAACACAGACACAGTGTTTCCTTCTGTACCGTGGGATGATATTCAATTTCTCACCATCATTCCCCATCTGAGCAGGAGGTGCAGCAGCCTGGAGGAGTGATGTGGTGTGAGAGAACCTGGGATGGGATCTTTCGCACCTTGGGYGGGTGGGATTTCAATGATCATTTTCTTTGCAAAGATTTTTTTTTTTTTTTCGATTTCTTCTCCTGGGGCCAGTGGGAACAGGGGCTCGCATAACACTTGTTCTCCTGGTCTCCACCTGGTTGCAGTTCAGCCGCTGCATCACTTCCCAGCTCATCAAGTGGTTCAGCAACTTCCGCGAGTTCTACTACATCCAGGTGGAGAAGTTTGCCCGGCAAGCCCTGCTGGAGGGCATTGTGGATGCCAAGGTCCTGAGGGTCTCGCGGGACTCAGAGCTCTTCCGTGCACTCAACATGCACTATAACAAGGGAAATGACTTTGAGGTGAGAAGGGGCAGCTGCAGGGGAGATCCCAGGTGAGCCAGGCCAGTCGCGGGGAATGGGGCACCCTTCAGCACTCTTATCYGGGGAAGGAGCAGCCAAGGCGCGTGCTTCTGGCCAAAACCACAGAGGTAGGAGAGGAAAGGGGGTCCAACTAGTGTCAGCCCTGTGGTGGCTGTAACTAGTTCCATTCTCTTTCAGAGACGCTTTTAATGATTTTAGGGCACAAAAAAGAGCATGATCTCTGATAACTGTGGCTTGTTCCTCACAGTAGTCAGGAACACAAGGGGGATGTCTGGACTGACTGTATGGTACCTGAAAGGCAAGCCCTGCGCTTCAGGAAGGTCAGGTCTTCTGCACCTTGCTGTGCAGCAGATGTTGACGGGACGAGCGGGTGGGATGTGTCCCAAAAGCAATATAAGGATTTCCTAGTGTCCTGTGACACTGCTGATGAGCCTAATTTTCTGGATTTGGATGGAGGGTTCCCTTCTGCAGTGACCACATTTCAGGGGTAACTGGTTGTTCTCGCAGACTGAATCCCTCTCTGCAAAGCCTGTAACACTCCTGAAGGCAGTATGTGAGGGCAGGGATCTGGCAAGTGTCCAGGCACTYTGGGGCAACCTAGGATCTTCTGGTCCTCTGAAACTGAAGTGGGTAATTGAGATGGCACCTCATGTTCCTACTGAGAAATGAGCTCAGGGACAGGAGCTCGAAGGATCTTAGAGCTGGCCCCTGCACAGGAGAACCTGAACAGATGCCTGTGAGGAAGCTTGTGGGAATGAGGTGTGCAGTGGCTGGGCATGGCCACATGGGAAAGCAACTGMGTGAAGATGAGGCATGCAGAGTGCAGCTGGTCGCAAGTGTCTGGCACACGTGGGCAAGAGGAGACTGGGGCAGCAGCGGCACAGGAAAGGCAGAGAGGGGGCAACCCGGAGGGGGCACCTGGGAGGGGGCAGCCTGGGAGCTGCCTCAGCAAGGAGGAGCTGGAGGGTCGGCTCTCTCRGCAGGGCAGCTGCCGGCGTGGCCTCCCGCCCACCCACTGTCTCCACAGCCTCCCGCTGCCTGTTGTCTCTCTGCAGGTCCCCGCGCGCTTCCTGGAGGTGGCCAGCCTGACCCTGCAGGAGTTCTTCAGCGCCGTCAGGGCGGGCAAGGACTCCGACCCCTCCTGGAAGAAACCCATTTACAAGATCATTTCGAAACTGGATAGTGATATTCCAGAAGTGTTTAAATCTTCTGGCTGCTCCCAGGAACTGCTCCAGAGCTGAATCTCCATGGAGGTGGCCTGAGGCTTTTTGTAGACCACAGCTAGGACAGGGGAGAGGCTGGCTGTGCTAAATACCTCTTGGGCACAGCTTATGCATTGTGTATAGCATCCGATATTATGACTATTTTGAATCTGGCCTGTAACACAGTCTCCTTGGGCAAGGTCCATTAAGTGCCTCCAGGTGCCAAGATTTTAGGCTGTATGTTTTGCTCTGCTGCTCAGAACCAGCAAGGTCTCGTGCTGGAGACCCACGGAGGGGACAAATGGGGAATAAGTCATTAGGTTGGAGCCTGGGAGATCACCAGTCTCCTCCTGGCCCTTCCCCAGTTTTCTCCATGACCCTGGGCAAGGGACCTTCCTGCTCTTTTTCTGGAGGGCTGTAAATCAGAATGAACAGCCTTTCTGTTTATAAAGCAGACAGAGGGCCTAACAGTGGGCAAAGTTTTCTTGGCACAGCAGCCCAATGTACTGTGCTCAGTTCAATTGCACGCCTGTGTTTCTGTCCAGATATAACATGACAATGTCCAAAGAAAACATCTGGCGAATTCCAGCATTTCAAGCATCCCATGAGGATGGTTAACCCTGTCTCAGAGACATAAAACAGTGTTTGTCATTGCTGGCCCCTTCCCCTGCCTTCCCAGCGCCCTGGGGCAGAAGCACCTGTATGGTGCTGCGCGGGGACCAAGCACACGCATGTGCTTTCCGGCAGGAACAGCCAGGCGCGATGGCACACCGGCGCCCAGCACCCTTCCTGGCTGAAGGGAGCCAGCGTGCACGTGCCTGTCAGCAGGCCTTGCTGTTCACTCTGCAACCATCCTGGATCAGCCGGTCACCTGCGAGGAACTGCCATGTTAAGACCCCCAGCCAGGGTCTTTTAATACTGTGTTTCCATTTGCAAAACTGTCCTGAATACGGACACAACAACCCTATGGTAAAAGAGGAGCTCAACATCATGTGGGATCCCTGTGCTTTTTTTAACATCAGACCATCTCTGCTGACGATGAATTGGACCACGAGGTTTGCAGCCCCATAGAAATCAGCATGGTGATTTCTTAATGCTAGTACGAGGGATGATGCCACTAGCCCCCGGCTGTGGGGCAGGACAGACGTGGCCAGGCTGGGCCAGGTCCAGGCAGAGGCTCTGCCCACACCGCGGCCCCTCACTGGGCACCACCACGGCACGGTCCYGAGCCCAGGCTGCCGCCAGCTCGCCAGGCGGGCAGACCATGAGCCGCCTCTTGGTGCGAACACGGCCTGTGACACATGGATGGGAGAACGGGTCCGCGCGCTCACAGTGGCACCAAAAGCCATTTCCCACCTGGATCTTGCTCCATGTGCAGCCGTGGGCCCCTCCAGGCAGGGGCTGGGCTGCAGAGGCCTGCCACTGCTCAAGACATGCCTCTGACTGGCTCCTGGGGCGGCCTGGAGGCGGGCAGGGGGCACAGGGCAGGCCACAGATCGGCAGCGCTCTGGTCCTCACCTCCCCTTGGGCCATGTCACCGGACGCAGGCCCAGATGTTTCCTCCTGCCACGTCACC
The DNA here is from genome assembly GCF_003343035.1 of Apteryx rowi. Classification (NCBI taxonomy): domain Eukaryota; kingdom Metazoa; phylum Chordata; class Aves; order Apterygiformes; family Apterygidae; genus Apteryx; species Apteryx rowi. Next base: position 26,747 of record NW_020451182.1, read on the forward strand.
GACCCAGGTTGGCGAGGGCCAAGCCATGCTGGCAGCTCCCCACCTGCCGGGCCTGACTGATAACGTCCCCCTCAGCGGCTCCCTTTTCTGCCTCCAAATTTTATTTATAGTCCTTGTTTCTATAGAAGTGTAAAAACAAAGAAATTTGTCTTCTGTGTGACCAGAACCAAGTGGCCACTTGTCCACCAGACGGCCTGCGGTGAAGTGGTTTGCATGACGGGCTCTCCAGTCCTAGCAGGACTCAATGGGTGAAGGAAACATGCTGTAGGGAGAGGGGCAAGGTCTCGGGAGAGCCACGTGAGGAGGGCTCCGACAGGGCAGGGACCACGTAACCAAATATAACTACACCTCAGATGAGAACACCTGGGGAGAAGAGGTTTGAGAGGAACTCAGGATGTTTTCTGATGGGCTGCAAGGTGATACCCGGACACTCGAGCACAGTAAGCTGCACGGGATAGGAATCTCCAGGCTCCAGCATCTGAAGAGCACACGGGATGCTCTGCACACAGGCAGAAGGTTTTCAGTTTTAAGGGAATGTGCGATAATTGAGTATTAGGGCAGGATGGTGTCTACTAAGTAGTGAAAGGTTTACAGCGATCCTTGCCGTTGTGAGTGTGGCTCTCCAGATTTCCTGTTCGTGTCCTTACGTTAATTTCTTGAGGTTTGTATATCTTCCAACCCTAGCTTCAAATTTACTCAATCCATTTAAAAATAAATGTGCAGTTTAAATTAGCACTTTACATCCCTAGAGACCTATTTGGTAACTTCTGCTCTAAAGCTTTGGCCTGGGAATTTCTTGCATTATGTTGGGAAAGGAATAACAGTGTGGCCAGGGGCTTATTCCTCCTGTTGATGCTCTTGTGGAGTCAAGCAGTCCCAACTAACGAACGCGCTCATCTAAACCCGCTGCATCCCCCAAGACTTCCCACATCCTTGTTCCTGCTGTTCCCACCTCTGCCAGGTTCCTGCCAGGCTGTCAGGAGAAGGCAGGCAAAGCCGTTTGGGCACCCGGTACAATTCAAAGCAAACATGATGATCATCGGGCAGATCAGAAAGAGGACTCGGGGGCAGAGGGATGCACACCCTGAAGGTTATGGGTCCCAGATTCACATGTACGTCATCTGGGAAAGGGCTGCCTGTGGCACTGGGAAGGAAATGGCTGTGTTTTTCCTGCAGGCAATAACCACCTCAGAGCCGAAGTAATGCAGCAAGTTCCTAGTGTCAGTAAAGCTGCAGGTGGGGGGCTGAGGGCAAGGCAATGCTGCAAGTTTCTGCTACAGCATTTACCATATAACTGCAAGGAAATAGGAATTACAGAGCTGTGTTTCACGCTGTCTCTTGTGAGATGTGGAGCAGCCTGCGTCCAGCTCCCCACCTCTTGAGGGACTCGCCTGTCCAGAGCCAGGGGAACGGCACGCAGTGACGGGTGCCTCGGCTCGCCAGTGCAGCTCGTCAGCGCGGGCATGCGCAGCATGGGTATGCAGCACTGAAGCGGGCCACAGTGAATCTCAGCTTTGTGCTCCTGTGAGCACCTTGCCAAGCAGCAGCTGGCAGGGGGAGAGGGAAAAGGGGACGCTGGCTTCTGTCCATCCAGGTACGTAGGGGCACTGGTAGCAGCAGGCAGGAATTAGGAGAAAGCAGCACATCCAGTGGACTTGGGAGGAGCTGGAATTACTTTAGGGTTGATGGAGCCCAAAGCCTAAGAGAAATAGGGCATGAATTCACAAGAAATCAGGGTTTCACTGGCTGTGCTGTTCAGAGTATGGCATATATTCCAGCAGTGCCCAAAATATAGCAGACTGTCCAAATACAGACTAATGGGTGCCAATCACAGGCAGATTTCTGTTGACAAAGTGTGTATGTTTGGAGGGCTGGGGCAGAAGGAAGAGATGCTACCCACATAGCAACTATGGTGGTGATCCTAGTGCTTGGGTGGCTTACATAAGTTGCTTCATTGTTTTCCAGTAATTATCCTAGGAAGCAACTGGAGTATTGCACTCACCTAGTGCTGACTCTAATTCACCTTTGTAAAAAATCCATTCTTTCCCTCTATCCAAACATCTGTGGTATGCACAAAAAAACCCACAGCCACCACTAACCATCTCCTCTGGGAACAATTCGTCAGGGCTATCCTTTTATATTTCCAATTACATTCATAATCCATCCACAGCAATATAACAGTCCCCATAGCTAAATAATAGCCAAGACAGACCACTAAGCACAAAAAAATCAGTTTTCCTGACTCCAGGCTGTTAGTGTTCTGTAGCAGCCAAAAGAGGCAGATGTGACCACATTCACTAAGCTGGTGAGTCCCTGAGAGCCTTCACGAGTACAGCTAATTAGAGTTTGAGAAAGGTCCTACTGAATATTCATCTAGTGTGGTGTGAGTAGTAGCTTGGGGGGGGGGGAACTCTGACAAGCAATAAAACATCTCTGCTTTTCCTTTACTCCTGCCAATAGCATAGACAYGTCTGCTGTGACTGAACCAGTCCTAGAGGCTCCCAGCTCAATCAGATGTTCTTGAAATGGACCGTCCTTCAAATACATATCTCAGGTATGGCAGCTCTCTCCAGGTAAATGTCCCACGGTGAGCCACTGGCCCTTGCTCATGAAATCTCAGCAACATTTGCTGCCCCAAGCGTACACTGGAAGGACAGATCAATTCAGGTTACAGCAAGAAATACCACATTTGAGAGACCCAAGGTCACTTTTCAGCTGGAGAAGACATCCCTTCCCCTGCCTCTCCCGTGCAGAGCTGCCCCGTACTGCAGACCTGGTTGCACTTCCCTCCAGACATGGTCCCATTCCTGGGGAAGATCAAAAACTCTGGATTGAGATTAATCTCAAGGATGAAACACCATGTGGAGTCCTTCAGGACAGACTGCTAAATCCAGCTGTAGTTGGTGCACTGCCCAGGGCTGGGCATCCCTCACAGCACGCTGTTCAGGCACTTCTACTGCCTCTCTGAGAACTTGCACGGTTCCACTCACTACATTCTTCCTCTAAAATCTGCTCTTCTAAAGAGCCTGCCCTTTTCCTCCCTCAATTTCACCTCATTTCKCTTTGATACAACACTCTGGCCCATCCTAAATACACCTCCCCTCTCCCTGCAGTCACTTTGCAAATACATGAAGATGCTGTTACAAATCTCCCTCCCTGCCCTGTACATGCTATTAGCTTGTCAGTCTGTAGGCAAGCCCCTGTTTTACTCCACTGCTATTTTAGCAGGTCCTTATATGCAAGCAACACAGGCCAAGGTTTGGTAAGTCTAAGTGAGAGAGTGGCCCTCAGTGTGCTGCTGCCCCAGCCTCACCGGCATGGTCCAGGAAGAACTCTTCTGCGACACACTGCAGCAAAGTGCAGCCACCTGCTTTTAGCACCGCATTGCATTACAAACTCCTGTCCACCAACTTGTTTCCCCACTCCAATCTACTCCGCAGGATTTTCAAAAGCAGCACATTCGTCTAACCATGCTCCTGGTACAGTGGACTTTAAATGGGGGCCTGCTCTTCCCTCCCTCTCTGCAGGTGTGGAAAAAAACCCAGACATTTATTTCCTTGCAAAAGTGTTTTTCTTTCTGCAGTCCATGAAATGTCACATTAGTGTGAGCCATAAGCGGGGACTGGGGCTGTGCCTCATGCTCTGCACTATTTCTATATATCTCCTAAATTCGATACTTTGCTTTTTACCAGTAGATTTTGATTAAGAGTTGATAGGCTAATTTTTGTTTTGTGTATTAGTGTCAAATGTTCCTCCTGCTTTTGCTATTCCAATAAACAGGCACTATAAACACCTTCTGTGGCTGTTTCCCATTCTTAGTATTTAACTGCAACAACACAGCAACAACTCTAATTCGTGTGAGTCAAACTTGGCAGCTTCCCTGGTGTTGCTTCTTGCTCAGGCATCCACAGTTTTATTACTAGTTGTTCCACAAGATTAACGGGTGTTCTTAAATGTGCCAGCTTGTAACCAACAGGATCAATCTTTTTCTCTTACAGCAATCATGTAAAAAATTAAGAAACTACAAGCAAGGGGTAAAATGAAAAGCATGAAGCAGAGTATGAAAAATAGTAGATAGAGCAAAACAATTGAAACTTTTTCTTTAAAAAAAAAGTTTTACTGGATTTCCCCAAGCACATGTCATAGGTCCATAACTTCACACAAAATACAGAAATTATAAAAAAAAAATTTTGTATTACTTTCAAAACTAGCTTAGGTGAAATATCCAAGAACATATACATACATACATATATATAAAAAAGTGTATATGTATGTATAATATATACATATATACACACACACAATCCTAATTTGGTTCTCAGAGATTGAAAACAGAATAACTGAACAGTCTAATAACTACTTTCCATTTCTAACTTGCAGTCACGTGAACATGAAACAGGAAGAAATAAGGACAACTTTTGAAAACAACACACATTCACGGTCAAGGGAAAAGTGAGGCCACCCCTATGCCTGTGTGCATCTATTATGTTCCCATAAGTGGCAGCGCAGTCTGTGTTTAAACAAAAGCAATTACCAAGGCTCTTTCTAAATAAAACACTCCAGGAACAGTAGTTACAGATACAAAAACAATGCAGAAGTGATACTTTTAAAAGCCATTGTGCTCTCTCATCTTGGAGAATCATTACAAAGTAGAATACAATCTATTCATATTTAGATATATCATGGGCTACACCTGTGATCATTAGGCCAAACAGCAGAAAAGTATTCATTTCTGTTTTGACAGTTCGTGGCCCAGAGATTTTTCAGTTCATTGGGTTTTTTGTGTGTGTTTGTTTTGTTTTTTTTTTTGGTGTGGAAGGCTGTACACTGAGCACGGCACTTTGAAGCTAGCAAAGGATGTCATGCACTTGTTACTCCAGTGTCCTCTTCAAGAGCTCAGCAAATAACCTTTGAGTAGAGTGCAAGCCCCGACACACCTCATGGTGAACAACTGCTGCCATTTTTGCTCAGGTGAAAAGTCCTTCAGGGTATTTTTCTTCATCATGCTGCCACTTCAAATAGACTATTATTCTGTAACTATTTCTAACCCCTGAGCTTCAAAGGAATCTCATCACCATTTCTGGCTAAACTTTTAATAAACAATATTATCTAGAAGACCATAGCAATCTCTTTTTAAGAACTGTTAAAAATGTACTTTGTACTTGGGGCTGGCCAGTACAATCAAGTCATTTGAATCTGCTATGAACAGCTGTTGAAACTGAGAACAGACATGTCTGGTGTGAACAGGACCTAAAAGAGCAGCAGTACTCAGGCAGCATCTGGAATAGGAAATGCCATCTCCATGAGTAATGACCCATTACTGAAGGGCTGTGTATTCATGACACCGGTCTTGGCCTCCCAAGGCTGGACAAAGCCAGACCAAAGAAGGACTGTGATCTGCTGACAAATGTTCTATTTCAGGAACTTCATGGAGCTTTAATTATTAATTGCAAGTAAAGGAGTGACATCACTATACTCACCCATATGTTAGCACTTAACCAGAGACATGTCTGTTAACACTATACTCTGAGACTGCTCATTTGCTTGTGCAAGCATCTTCTGTACCTGCTATGCAGTTAGATTCTGGGTGCAATGCTTTCTGCACTTGAAATGTCAAGGAAATTAGGAAACAAAAATGCTTGCAGATACGAGGCTTATGAATAAGATGCTTGTATTTCATTTTTAGATGGGGCCACTTCACATTGGAAAGAACTATCTTCTGAAAAGCATGTTTTGAACAGCTACTGTGGAGAAGACTGCAATGGCACAGAAAATCTGATAAACTGTATTTAGTGCTGAAGAAACTGCTGTCATGTGAACTCTCCAATAACTGAGACAAAACTGCAGGATCCTCTTTCTCCTGAGTTGTTCTAAGCTCCTTCCTATATAGTGGTGCTGAGTAATTCAACTAAAAAGAGAGCACCTCTTTCCTTAACATACTTAGAAACAGCAGTGTCCCATCCTATTCTCTGTTAACAGCCTACAGTCTATATACATCAGCACACTCCTAATAAATCCCACCATCTCCAGATGGTATCATTTTTTCAGATCACCACACAGTTCCACAACCATTTGCCCCAAAACAAATTCATTAGTTAAGCAAAAACAAGTTTTAGCTGTTGACTGTGTCACGAACCACAGGCCAACATTCATGTGGGAAAAGCCGAACTCCAGTTCTCAAGATCTGTTTCTTTATGACTAATGAATCAGAAGGCTTTGGGCAGTCAGCTAGGCTGGCAGTTCCCATCATAAGATCCTACCTCTCTTAACACTACTGTACAGCCTGTAACATCAATCACAACAAACCACCAGCCATGGAGCCGCCCAACCACGCTTTCCACGGAAGAAGCTGTTCTCTGACAACCAGTGGCAGCCGCAATCTTTTGCAGAGTAGCTCCTCTTTGCAAATGATGCTGGAACCAGTGTGGAAAGTGCTCCTTGCGTGCACAGCACCGACACCACCTGAAAGCAGCATGTAATGTCCCAAAGGTCTTTTCTGTAAAATTACTTGCCCTTACACAGTCCCTTACAACATGCTCCAGTGAGCCAAGGATCTTGCGGATGGAGACATTTGGAAAACTCGGTTCATCAGCTCACAAAAGCTTTGCTTTTAAACCTTCTGGTGTCAGCAAATGGAGACATTTGGAAAACTCAGTTCATTAGCTCACAAAAGCTTCGCTTTTAAACCTCCTGGTATTCAGTGTATTATTGAATGGTCATGTGTTTGCAAGTGTTTAGTGGCTTTTTCTGCCGAAAGTAAACCACTAAGTTGAGAGCCCCATGCCCAAAATACTACAATGCATGCTGGAAGCTAAAGTTAAAAAAGGATTCTTAGACAAACAAAATAACAACAATTAAGATAACTGGGAAGAGGGATGTGGACAGAATAGATAAATACAGGTACTGTAAATGTAATTCTAATATCATGCAGGCTTAAAACAGAAATCCATAAAAGTAATGAAGTTATGACAAGGAAAGTATGGTGTGACAAAAAAAACCCAAAACACAACAAACAGCAACCCCCCCCCCCAACCCTATATATGAAAAATTTACATAAAATAGCCCTAAACCCTGGTACAAATTAAAGGAGCACTGAAATTAATAGGGAGGTAGGTTTTATGCAGAAATCTCCCCAATGTCTGCCATTTTCATCGTAAGACATTTAAACAGGACTGGAGGAGTACTGGGAAAATTCCCTGTCATGACAACTCATTCTGTACTGTTAAGATTTAGCACACAAATACTCTATCAATACATGTGGCCATACTGTAGCTTTGGACAGCCAGTGTGCCCCAGCACATGAATCCACACCACAGACAGCACAAAATCACAGGTGATTACCCTTCATCCCATGTAAGACATAGCATCCCCCCAGCCCCTCTGCAAAATGGAAAAGGACTGACTCACAAGGGTAAATCCCAAGATAATGACCAAGTTAGTTAGTCTATGAAAAAGTAAAGGTGATTTCTGGGAAGCACCCCTGAAGACATGTATCATTGTGCTGTTCTCTCTCTGGTAACAAGGCTTATCTGCCCCACATAAGTTGTTCAGAGTCGGGCACAGGCCCCTCCCGGGTGTGTGACACAATCCCTGTACATGCAGGGTTCAAGGGGCAACACATCAGTGACACTGCCAGAGGCGGATCACAGCTTCCGATGGCAAAATTGTTCTTAAAATAAACCAAGCTCAGTGAGAATGACATCAGTGTGCCAAAAAAAAAACAAAAAAACCCCAACTGACAACAGTACGACGAGTCAAAAGAGCATGCTGGCTAGCTGCTGCTGAGCCTTCTTCTCCTCAAGACCACCACAAGCAGCATTTTAAATATTGCACTATTTTCAAAGCCTGCATCCTTTATCACAGTTAGAAAGCCAGAAAAAAATGGAACCTGACACTGAATGCTAAATTCCAATTCCTACTTTTTCACAAGATATATTTACCTTTCTGTAATTTCCAAGATTCCCTAGAATATGCTCCTGTCTTAATTTCGCTGCTAATTTATGTAATCTCTGCCAGGGAAAATGGAGACCAGGTGTTTATTTGTAAAATATTTTAATAACCTTAAGTTCAGTGCAGTTTTAGCACACCATTATTTCCAGAAGCCTTTCTTCTCCACAACTGGTGTATCAAAGGTAGGGAACAATGAAATCAGTAATAACAATAAATAAATAAATAAATAAAGGCAATTATATATTGCAGAAAGTTAATACATGAACCCTGCCTGTACACTCAGCTATATTGAACCCCATACTCTCCAGGTCTATATGACTTAACATTGAAATGCAGAGGAAAAAAATCAAAGCCTGGACTGAAATTTGAAAAAAGAGTAGAAGGTTCTGGAGGCCATGTACAGGTCTTAATCCCTGTTGGACTGGACTAATCCAGCTGGAGAAGTGAACATAAAGACAACTGATTTCAGCACCACACATTTACTTAAGTTTTATATAACATACATAAGAGGTGCAGCATGCATTTGTTCATGACCTGTGCTATAAAATGAAGAAAATAAAAAAGGAGTTCAATCAGGTTAATTATCATAAGGAAAGAAGTATATTGTATGTTTCCCCTGCTCATCTAAGATAACAAGTAGCCTCCACTGTTGTAAAGGGCTTTCCTTGATCTTGATGCATGTAGACAAGAACAAATTAAGACAAGGGAACTGCCAAAATAGACCAGGAGAAGGAGAATTAATAAGTACTACAAAAGATAACCCACTATGTAACTTTCTCTTAGAAAAAGTAAGTCTCCTAACATAGAGGAACCAGTACACCCAAAGTCTCAACCTACAGGACTCAACACCATCCAAATAAGCCAAATTGTTGTAAAAACAGTATTTTCCAAGGGAATGATGTTCAGAATCAAATCCTCTGTGAATAAAATACCCAGATGAAGCACATATTAAATTATAGTCCTGTGCAAGTGTAGTTGCCTCATCACCAATCCTGGAGTACATATCAATTGTACAGATTTATAAATAATGTATATCTCTGAAGTTCTGTTTCACTAGGAATGGTAAATATCTTAAAACGTCCATACCAGCAACAACATAGCTTACATATTCTCTATTTACAGAACTTGTCGCCAAAAAGGTCAGACACTGAGAGGAAATGTCTGGATGAAGCAAGAAATTTTGCAATGCTCCTTGAGAAAGACAATCACCAGGAGACTATTCAACTAACACAGACACTGTTGAGAAAGTTCTCTCCAAAACTGTCTAATTGCACCTGGATGCTAACAACTGAGGTACTGCAACAGAGCATATAGTGGAGGACAGCCCTTGAGAGATGAATTCCCAGGACAACTGTGGCTTTAAAAATGAAAGTCAAGACTGATTTAGATTCAAATTCCAATAAACTATCAAAGCAGAGTGCAAAGTGGCAATGTAATAGGTCAGCATTTTCTGATTTAGCAAAATGCAAATTGCACCAGTCTGAACTTCTAGGTACTCCTTTCCTTCAACATAGCACATTGTAAGTCTAGCTTGGAAACAAGAGAAGCATGGACTCCACAGGAAGGTTTTTATCTGATGGGAAGAAGCAATCTTCTTGTCACTCACAGCTAGTAGTAAATGTCACTGCCACCTGGGATTCCAACAGCAGAAGCGAATCTTCTACAACCCAATACTGAACACAACTGACAAAGGAGTTGGAATGGAGAAATATTTATCATTGAAGGTCACGGGTTTCATCAATTCCCCAAACTGGCTCAGAGCCAAACAGTCACTTCTGTTTTACCCAGCTGGATCTAGCTTTTCAGTCAGATTTTTATTCTGCTCCAATTATATCTTCAAGAAGGGGATGCAGAGGTGCACTGTTAGCATACTACTAGCAAAGCAGCCTACTCACCATGTTAGTGCCTCTCCCCAGTACATTTGCAGTTAAATTGATTAAAGGAATCTGAATGTTCCTCTCAAGCTGCATCTGAAGCATATGTACTGCAATGAGACTAAAGCAGGCAGACTTATAAGCAACAATGAGGAAGTTCATACCCAAATTTACTTCAGGACCATCCCTTCAGCCATACAGCAGATTCTCACTGCCTGCTGGGAAAAGGGAAGGGAGATACAAAACTTTATATTCCTAGTAAAGGAATATGTAGATTGTAAACTCTTTGGAAAAAGGTATTCATGTTCCTCCTTAACTATAAAGTGCCTACAGCAAATTTGCACTAATCATATCATAAATTGTGCATTTGAATCAAAATTGTTCTAACAGTTCATATTAGTGCTTCAAACTTATTTCTTTGTGAGAGATCTTGGTAGTGTCTCTGGTCAACCTCAAGTCCTGAAGCTCCTTAGCTGGAATGAAGCCTTTCTTCTTCATAAACCCCAAAGAAACAGCTTGCTCTTGTCCATGGTTGAGATTCCCATGATGATGATTTAAAAAAAATATATGTCTTAAAAGGCGATTGTTGGAGTTGATAAGGAGTCCTTCTAGCCTTCACTGCATTTGCAGTTGCCAATTCATGTGCTGCTTCTATCTGGTGTAGTCTCAGGTGAGATTTGATCTTCCAGCTCTTATAAACAAAGTAAAGTGTTGTCTCTTCAAATATAAAATAATAAAAATCCATTCACTGTAGTTACCTAATATGATTTACCTTGAAATTAGATCAGAAGTATCTTTACTGTTGTGATTGGAATATTTATCCATATTTTTCTTCATTCAAAGGGGAAAAAAAGTAGATGCAATAAAAAAACCCTGGGAGAAGGTTTCAAAAGAAATTGCTTCTTGCCAGAATTTATCTAAAGACTTTACAATCCAAAAGCAGCAACTAGCATGTTAAATTCTGTTTTCCATTAGATGTCAGTAGTTGTCAAGCTTTTATTAGCAAGATATAAAAAAAGCATTTAATTTTGATGCCTCTCCTTAAGGCAGAATTAAGATCTTTATGCAACATGTAGGCTCARCGGAATGCATATATTGACTGTGGACTGCAAGTGCTATTCTAAAGAACAGTGCAATGTTAATCCACTGAATGTTTTTCCATGGAAAAGTGGTGACTTCTCCTTTCATGAAGTAAAAGTTAATGGTTTAAAACTGTATTAGGCAATATGAAACCASAAGAATTTAATAATAGTGGAAACTATTTCAAACTTTTTTCCCCCCCAGTTTAATCCTAATGTGAAATCCAAGCTTTAGTGCCATCTGGTTGTCATTATCTAAAAATCTTCAATTCTGTGTGATTCTAATTAAAGACGACAATGAGATCTGTTACTAGACAAGTTGATCTGATCATGTCTTCTACAAAGAAAAGAATTTGGCAACTTCAGTTCAAAGGAAATGGAAAAAACAAGCACATAAAAGAATATCATTAAAGACTGATCACTTGCACAGAAGTTCTGAGCATCCACAGATGAATAATAAATGGAAACAGTGTAGGTGTTTGTCAGTAAAGATGTGCCTTCTACGCTTCTAACAATAATATAGTATTCCCAAAAACCAGAAGCTACATGCACAAAGGCTAGCACCTGGATCAACAACAGAGGTCAAACAAGCTCCATTTTTACTATCTGCATCAGATTTACCAAAACAGAATAAAAGGATAATAATTAAATGCTTTCTAAGATACCAAGGCATCAACATACTGTGTTCATACCAAATGAAGTCACTGCCTGCATTACCTACCTGTCAAAAGAAGTTTTGTGTTTTACTCATAAGGTGAAGCCATTTACATTCTGAATCAGGGAAGAAATACAACTCTGTTCTAGTTTCGTGTTAGCCCTCAGAGGAGAAATGGAACAGTCTATAATACTTAAGCAGAAGAAATCTTAGTTTTTGAAAGATGTTTCCATTGTTTTGCAATGTTTCAGTTAATACACAATCTGTTAATGGTTTGTGACTTTAAAGTGTTAGAGTTAAAAAGTACTTTCAAATCACCCTCAACAATTTTTTTCCAAGATGAACTGCTTTCAAAATCAATTTGCTCAACGACAAAAGTGGTAGAGATTATTTTTGATTCTCCTTCCCAAATACATATGCAGCCACTTGCTAAAGCAGATACCTCATGCAATGAAGTCGCTCGCAAGTTCTAGCCACACCAGACAAATTCCAGCTCAGATAATGAGAGTAAAACTAACTGAATTCCTGTTATTCAGGTTTTTCTTCTTCATTTAGACAGTTTTCACTTCTCAATTTTTTTGCAAGGAACTCTGCAATTACAGTTACACTTCAAAGACAGCAACATTTCAGGAATTGGTGAAGTGATAATTGCAGTCTTCATGTACCTGCCTAACAGTACTAACTGTTCAAACACAGCAACTTCGTATATGAATATACCAGTTAGAGCAGATAGTTCCAGATGCTATCCTAGTAAAGCATGTCAGAACTTTCTTGTGTAAAGGTGAGTATCTACTTATATGCTCTTAAACAGATCAGTTAAGGAAACAAATTTTGTCCTATTACACAAATACAATGGAAGCAGTACGGAGAACTATTTGAATGTTTCACATTCTAGAACACAAATCCTAGAGAAAGGTATGCTCCAAAAACAGATTTGAGACTTCCACAAGCCAGAAAAATATAAGAAATGACAAAACTGTGCCATTTTCTTCCACACAGCTTTAAAATTTTTCATATTTAACTTTTAAATCCTAAAATTTAGAGACGAGATTCTTGACTAGAAACCTAATACAGAACAGAAAATATAGGCTATTTCAATAATTTTTAGTTGTCTTTTCATTTCTGGTATCTTGCCGTATTTTTTGTTTGGTAACAGTACTTGCGCTTACCTGGTTTAAACAAAACCATGAACTGAAGAGCATTATCTGCTTCCAAACAGTATAAATCAGCTAGAAAGTGATAATCCATCTAAAGGAAATATTAAGTCATTACTGTCCACCCTACACACATTAGGAAGAGAAGATTTAAAGCTTCTGGTTGCAGATCCTGGACTATGCAAATTTGGAAGTGGTAGAAAGACACACAGCAATTACTGGAACATCCCACTGATGCGAATGAAACAAAGTAGTTTCACCATGAAAAGAGATCAATCTTGAACAGAAATCAGAAAAGTTATTCACTGTTCCATTACAAGGCTGAAAGATTCTGACTCTCACCTGTAAGAACGGGTGAGCAGGAGAAAACTATTTTTACTCAGTTTTCATGAGAGAAATGAAGACTGCCCTAGTGACTCAAAATATAGTATAAAGAGAATTGTGCCATTTATGTTTCAAATTCTACAAAATTTATGTTCTTTCTCTTCTCATTTCTACTGTTAAGAAAACTAAGTATAATCAAGCTTGCACCATGTTATAAAAACTTGAATTATGTTTTATCCACTTACAGTTCACAGTGCAGATGAGTCATCTCAACAGAGAGGGCCATCTCTGCTCCTCAAATACTTTATCTCATAGAATGCATGTTGTCTTGGGTGCAGTTTGATCCCGAAATATCTGTGGATCTCAAGTTCAGTATCGAGGCCTTGCTTCCCAGAAATAATCTGGGAAACAACAAATAATGAAGAGAAGCATAATAAAAAAAAAAGAACAATCTACTCATTAGTACTTGACCTCCTGAGGATGCAGACCATGTGCGTGTTCCACACGCAATGAAAACTTTCAGTGCTGTTTCCGCTTTCCAGTTCATGTACATTGAATTACAATAATCCAAAACAGAGTTCCTGGGTTTCTTTTCAGTTAATCCACAGTTAGCTAGACGCATGCTGCCATATCCATTATGAACTTCATAGCAAAAAGTACAGTTTGCCCCCATCCAAGATCAACAATGTTTTCTTCAGGTTCTGAGTTTTGTCCAGTCTTGTGTGGTTTTTCTTAATATCATGGACAGCAACGTTGTTAATAAAATGGCACAAGGTGCTATGGAAAATTGTGTCTAAAGGACATGAAATTAGCCACCATGAGAGTTGCATTAAATAAGCGAAGCAATATTTACAAAGAATATTTTTCTTCTGGTAACAATGAAATCCATTCTGGTAGCAACAAGCTGTTCCACAAGCTAAAATACTTCATTCCTTTCTAAAGGAATCTCAGAGTGTTCCCATAATACTGAAGTCCCAAATCAGGAAAAACAGATTTTGGCTCAAAAGGCCATGTTCTTCCCTCTAATTAAAAGCACACTAATGCCAGAGACTGTTCTTCTGCAGGAAGCATACTTAATATAACTTAAAATTCCCAATTCTTCATAAACTTCATCCATTCAAAACAACTGGATTAGATGTGGACTTTTTTGGGGATAGTTTAAGCAATTTGTTTCAGTGTAACATTAAAACTCAAATTTTCAATTCAACCCTTTCATAAAAATAACTATTGAAATCCTACTCAGATGTATCTAAATGATTGTTCAGAGATCAAAAGGTTTCAGAAAATAGTTAAAGCAATGCCTTACAGATTAGCAGTTACAGCAATGTATTGTTCACCAAGAGACAGGTGAGGAACAAAGTTAGCTAATGAACAGGGTTCACAGAGATGACTGAAGCAAATCCAAAAAATACCAAACCCTACCTGATGGGTGAAAAATGAAAGTCTAACATGCACCAGTACCAGTTCTTCCCTTGTAAAKCTAGGGAACTAATAATGCAAGATAAGTTGTTTATCCATGTTGATGTAAATATTTAAGGAAAAGAAAACCACTGAATTTCTAAATCTGATACAATGTTCTATGCTATAATTTTACTCTTGTTATACCAGTCAGATCACCATGCTTAATGAGCAATCCTACAGTAAAACATACAAGATGACTGAAGATGACAACTAAGCTTTATTCACAAATTGGCAGCATGCCTTTGCTTTTTGTAAACATCGATGGGTTGCATGTTCCCTTGTAAAAAGCACATGAACTTCTCCCCCATGTAGATAGTTTCAATATTCTTACAAAGCAGAGGGTCTTGAGACAAATGGAAGTGCTATAAGAAATGGTAATTCATACAAAATAGTCTTTTAACAGTCAATTTTGCTCAAGAGGAAGCAGCTACATTATGCTGCAGCTGATTTTTTTTTTTTTTTTTTAGGTTGCATTTTTAAATGTGATGTACAGCACATAAACAGTCCAACCTGAAGTTAAAACAATGGCATGCATGGTCAAAGGTGAATCATCATCTGAGAAAGATGGATGCTTATTTTCCTATTTAGCTATCAATGGAAGGAGGTATTTTTTATGTTCAGTGCTGAGAGACTCTAGCCCCCAATAGCTGCGAGCAGGTGATGATGAAGATCTAAATCAGGATCAAATCTTATTAGATGCTATGGTGAAAGATTTTCCAGACAAAAGAGCAATCACCGATCACTAACCCCTGACTATGGGCCAAGCATGAGATTATCAGATACTCTCAGTTCTCCAGCCGCAACGATGAATTTCTTATTTTTGCTCCATTTTTTTCATTCACTGGAGGACTAGAATATGTGGAATCTGTTGCAGGTTGTAGTTCTGGTATAATTTTTTGAGAGCCACTTCCCATCAAGCAGATGAAGACTCACCTGCTAGACATTCAAACTAACTGAAACAGATGGCAAAGATCACTGAATGATTTTTATGTACTACAGAAATGGAAAAGGTTGGACATCAGGCAGCTAAGAGGAAAAAACAAAACAACTTTAGCCTAATCTGACAGTCTGCAACAGTAGGTCTTCATAACTGAAATTTTGTTCTAAATTTGAAAATTGGTACATTTTCTCTCTCTGTTATCAGAATAAAGTAAAACTCTGTATTCTCTGTCCATCTCTCTTTAACTGTACGTTCACCACAGAAAGAAATTTAGTGTGACCTCTCTGGGTGTTATCTGCTAAAATCTTTTCCAAAATTGTTAAAAACAGAAGACATTATGATCACCTCCGTCACATGCTATCCATTTCCATGCTCCAGAAATATTATTCAGCCTAGAAAGGAAGTCTTAGAAAAGAACTTGGTTCAGGTGTATTACCAAAAGTACATTCAAAACAATCATCAGTTCTTAACAGTCAAGAAACAGCATGGACCCATAACAATGGCAAGCCACAAGAACTCAATTTGGTTATGGACAACTCATGATAGACTGAAAACCATTCTGCACGTACATGACAGAGCAGCTTCTTTGAAGTGAAGCTCACCTGATCTCCGCAACAGTACACAAGGTCTCTGATTTCCTGTATATATGCACATAATAGCATGTTTACACAAAAAATGCAAATTTATTACCTGCTGTTTTAAAAATGTTGCATTCAAGGAGCTTGTTTTTCTTATATTAAACATACACTCAGGATACAACACAAGTTCAGATATTACCCTCATTTACCAAGGAGCTTTCATCATGCATCACAAACCAGGCTGAGAAATGTCAAATAAACTGAAACACATTAGAATGGTAAAAAAAACAAACATTCATTAGCACCACAGCTCTCCTGTAACTGCATAAATGATAACCACATCAATACTTGCTGATTAATCAACCTAGAAGCAATCTGCAATGTAATCACTCAGCACAGCAACAAAGAATAGCAAAGGAAGAAATTCAGGGCTCCACTTTCAGGGCTCCATAAGAAAGATCAGTAGAAAAATTTCATTTCACCAGTAACACAACAATTATTTTCAGATTTAAACACCTTGCCTTGTTATGACACTGTCAACACAAGTTATTTGCTTCAAAATCTGAAAGGATCAAAAAAACCAAAATCAAAACCAAAAAACCCAAACCTGTGATGCTGTGCAGAAGTGGTATGCCAGCATATATAAAGAACATCAGTTTTCATAGTGTGGACAGTTAATCATTTATCTTTTTTACAAGTTAAACACATGTATTAGCAGAACCAAAGGGTAGAACTTTTAATCTTCACTGCTTCTTTTAATGACATTTCTCTGTGAGACAGTAGACTTATAAATGTAATGAAATGCCCTGTCAGGGATCAGTGTTGACTACAAGACACAGTAAAAACAAAATGAATTTTCTAGGCTTCTCTCCAGAGAATTCTATAGTACTTGTTTTCCAGTTCAGATTAAAGAAATGTTTTACATACAGTACTACCTTGAGTATTTCAGAGCCATCCAACAGAATTTATACTCATGTAGCAATGGAAATTTGATATACTGAGACACTAGGATCCAGAAACTAATAATCATTCTTGCTCTCCAAGAAGAAAGAGAGGGGTATCACTACTAAAGGTCAACAAAACCACAGGCCTTAATGGAGCTGACTACAAGAGGCAGAGCAAGTGATAAATCTAGAAGACAGGTCACATTCTGGAACATGAGCACAGCACCTCTTCCAGGTAAGGACAGTTTTGAGCACTGTCAACATGTGAACACAGACCACATTTAAAATGTCAAACAAAAACCATGCTATATGGTCCACCAAGAGAACTGGGTTTATAGTGAAATTTATTGTTCTGCTTCCTAATACAATAAGCTACAAGGTACATACAGTATAAAACGAGAACGGCCACAAAGCAAAAGTGGTAGATATTCTGTGACGGTACAGTGGAGATAACATCCTCTGTCTAATCCTTCCACTTTATCCCACAAACAGCAGCTAAAACTACTGGCCCTCCCCTTCCCTCCCCTCCAAAAATATTAAAAAGGAAACTGTCTCTTTCATTTAGGAGCAGTGGGATTTTTTGTTTTTTGAGGGCACTGGTTATCTGCCAAAATCTCAAGAAAATTGCTGAAACTAAAGTAACAAAAGAAACAAAAACTGTGAAAGTGGGAGTGACATGACCCATGCAAGATGCTCATGACACCTTGGTTCACTTCTCCTCAGAGCAAATGGCCTGCAAAGAAAGGAAAAGTTAGTCACACCAAGTAAAATAGCAATTAAAATGGTCAGAGTAAAGATACAGTAAAAGCGCAATGTGAACTAGACAAGACTAGGCACACAGCTAAACTATCCTCTTTATAATGAATACATACTCTTTGTTAATAAGGTTTGGGGATTCTGATAGCTGATCTTTCTCCTTTAATATTTAGATTCTGCACAGGAGAGTACACATTGTAATGTACCCAGTTGACACTTATTATTTAAGGCTCCAAATCAAATAATTTGTTTTGGGAGAAGTCTAACAATCACATGAACTGTATCCTCAACTCCCCCCCCCCCCAAGCCCCAAAACCCAAGGCCAAAAACACACAAGAAAGCTGAATACTTACCTTAAAAGGCACAAAAATTCCATTTAACCACTTTTTCATATATACTTGGTGCGATTGAGGGCTCTCTCAGCCAGATGACCACTTTCATCCGTTATTTTCTCCCAATCTGTTTGTCCAACCACAAAACCAATGGCCCTTTTCCTGTCTGCATCTTTCTTTTCTTCTAGATCTGCCCACCGCACCTATGGAAAACATACCATCAGTGGGACAACACCTTAAGAAACTCTGAGACACTTCTAGGCTTTTTGCTGCAGATGAGAGCACAAGAATTCTCATTTGTTCTCATTTTAATTCTGACAGGTAAGTATTAATTTGTTTTCTGAGAGGTAAAGATGGAAACTAAAGCAGTTACACTATTTTTAATAACCTGAATGTTCCAAGAAGTGGAAAAATGGAGTAGATGATTACTTCTTCCATTTCTGTGCTATAACTTTGAGAGTTGAAGTGTAAGTGCCACTTTTATTCTCTATCTAAACCAGTACTTTCTGCATGAAGAATGACCAAAGATTTATTTATTGCTCATTAAAGTACAATACTGTAGCAAAATCCAGGATTTTAGTACTAAATGATCCGAAACAGGAGGGTAGATAACATATACTGAACTCCTGTCTTTATTTTCTGTAAAATCTGTCTTTTGATCACACAATGGAAACATCTAAAAGTAGATTATCAAACTACAGGACGTCAGTGTAAAAAAGAATAATTTGGCAATGAATGAGTGAATGAGGGGAGAGTTTTCTTCTCTAGCTTCTGTGATATATTTCTATTAAAATCTTTCCACTATTTCTTTATATTAAATAACTTCTTCATGCATTTGTTATCTCTCATCTTTACAACTGCAGCCATTGCATCTGCGGCTCTCTGCGGTCATGCAAATGGCTTGCATTCATTCTGTTCCRACACATACATACAGTCACGCTCTCACCTCTCAACACAGGTATCAAAGGGGGGAAGGGAGGTGGTGATGATGAAGGGCTATAGTCCAGAAACTAAGCTGGAACATGTGGTTGCAGGATCAGAAAAACAGTAAGTGAAGGAGCTCTTCCCTGACATCCTGTTTACTCCCATTCACACTGATTTGTTACTTCGCCTTTCTGTCAACATCTCACTATTCCACATTCTACCTGAGTTTCCTCAGACATTCCTACTGATAAGCAATATCTGCTTTCTTCCACCATCACTTCCTCTGCAAGCATCTTAGTATCTCCATTTCCCTCGTGCACACTCTCCAGTACTACCCATGCTTCCTACTTGACATTACAAAACAAAGTCCAAACACAGACAATTAACTCATAAATTATTTTAGTGTCAAAGGTTAACAAACTGCATTTCCAGTTAACCTATTCATTAAAAAATAAGTATTGTACCATGAAGACCAAAGTTATTCAGACCAGCTTCATCTTAAATCTTAAGACCCAAATTCAACTGTAACCTGTGTAAGATCCATTTCTTAAAAGTTTTAATATACAACTAGCTGTAACATACATAACAAAAAATTAGATTAATAAAATAATCATCATTTCTCAGAATCTGCACTGTATATCACACTATCTCCTCACGGAACGCAACATAAGAACAGGACTCTACAGGTTCCTCTGAAATAAAGTGCATCTTTTGCCCCAGCAAGTAATGGAACATGGCCCCTTCCTCAATCTCAAAACCAAGCCATACATGGTTAATCTTTATTATTTACAATTCCACACTTCATTAATACCTCATCTGTTTACCTCTGGAAGACACTGTTCTCAAGAATATTCTGTTACAGAATCTAATGGAATGGCAAAATTAAAGGAAGTGAGACAATGAAATTCCTGTATTCACCGACACTGAATATCTTGATACAAACTCTTGCTCAAAGACTCAGGTTATTTACAGACAGTAAGTCATTAGAAAATGTATTACCCTCTTCTTTCCAGGTTCAGAAGCACGTGTATCATAATCATCTGGAAGCTGTAGATAATCTTCCATTCTGCTGGCAATTGCTTCCCAGTCACGCTTCCTTTTAGCGCCGGTCCGCAAACCATCCAGCTTGTCTGAGAACAAACACAGAGCCTCAGAGTTAAAGGAGAATTTTTTCTATTATTCACACAAACAAGACGAGAGTGGAAATACTTTCAAAAGAATGAACAGAACTTGTACATCCAGCTTGTCTTGACAGGTGGAATGATGAGAGTTGAAATAAACTAGAGAAGACTCAACACCATTTTCAAGTTTTATTGATCTTTCACATTCACTGTGGCATAACACTCCATCTTGTTATTTGTATGAGGGAGAAAAGCTTGCTTTTCTAGATGTTCATACCATATGGAGTCCATCCCCAACAGGTACAATACAGCTACCAAAAGCTGTTTAAGGAACCATAGATCCAGCTGTTCCGTACTTTAACACAATATTAAAGCAGTAGCATTTCTTCCCCAAATTTTGGGTTTAATATTGTGTCAAATGTAACATATATGTAATATCAGGGAAAAAATGACAATCATATAATTAAATGCATTGAAGACCAGTTTTTGAGGTACTGCTTCTACTTAATAACTCCCCCCCCGCCAGCCCTGACCTCCATTTCTTCCCCCATCTTCTTTTCCTCCCTGCCCCTCAAGAAAAACACACCAGAATATCCTCCAGAACTGGAAAAAAATCTCAGAATCTTTTGTTTCATGATACCAGAGGTCAGTCACAAGTATTTGAAAAGTAAGTTTGTCCAACAGTCATCATTTTCTTCTTTTGCTTAGTGAACCAATAAAGCATGAGGAGAAACAATTCCATTCCTAGGTTCTAAAATTTTGTTCATCTTTGCATACTTATTTTCAGTGAAGAAACAATACCTTCTTGAAATTAGGTGGCAAAGTGCTTTTGTTAATGAGATGAAGTAATTATTCATCATAAGATTAGGAACAATAAGGCATGAAAATGAAAACCAGCTTTACAATTCAGAATAAATTCTAGTACGTCTTTTGTTGATGTATACTACTACTTTAAAAAACAACAATTAAGTATATGCAGAGGGAATACTAAGCTTGTTAGGTACATTCTGTAAACCATTTCCACTGATGACAGTAATATTGGTTCAGAAGTCATTGACATAATTAAATTTGCCCACAAAGGGCCTCTGAAACAACCAAATATAAGGCAGCATATTTTCTGGATAGCAGAAGAGGATGTTCGAAAGTATGTATTCAAAGAAGCTCAGTTCAGAGATGAGTTTTTTGCTTAATATGGGAGAGAGAAGAATAACAACAGAGATAATGTGAGGCAATGGTGATGTAGACATGCTAGTAATATTTAAATGCTGTAAACTAATGAAGTCATTTCTCCCTCATACAACTCTTAAAATTTTTAAGAATCTACCTTTGCCCCATTTCACTGGAACAGATACAGAATTTGTCCTAGGAAAACATGTTAATCCCCTCCACCAAAAAGAACATCATTTAAGAAAAATTACGCAAAAGTATTTGCATCTGTTACATGGTATCTTGTGACATGATTCAGTTAAGGTTCTTCTTTTGTTCTAAGTTAAATCTGTCAAATTTGAAGCTCTATCTCCACAGAAAGACGGCACTTCCTCTAGAAGACAAAATTCATTTACAGAATATCCTTCTGTTACTCCAGCACAACAGGTACTTGTACAGTTCTTCAGTATTATTCACAGACCAATGAGACCATTCATAGCATAAGCATTTCCAGAACAAATTACATTTAAAGAGAGAGCAACAAACACATTGAGGAGCATTTAGGATCATGCAGAACTGAAAATTCAGGAGCTCTCTGTTGACAGTTATATATACACACAGACACATTCTTGCTGGAAGGCAGCACCTGATGTAACATGCTACGATACAAGTGCATCTCATTACCAACACGGAAGAATTCACTCTCCCACTCCCTGTTGCACACAACTGAAAATGGTGCCAAGAAATGCGTAACTCTCAAACATAAATAGAGTTCAGGAGGCCCTCAGAGAATGAGAATTCCCCCCCCCCCCCATTTTTTAAAGAGTTTGCTATTGCTACAYAGAATTTATTTTAAAATGTTATCTCCTTTTGTGTTTGAAGTTGAATTGTCTTTCCAAAGAGATCTGCTTCCATCCACACTAACATAGTTCAAGGTACACATGCCATACAGCAAACACACTCTAAGGGTATGTCAAAAGCCTACCACAAAACATTATTTCAGAGTGGTTTTTTTTCTGAAAATGAGACAAAGTGTCATTTTGTAACAACGGTGCTTGTGAATATTTATGGAAGATGATCAGTGTTAAACTATCAAACAAATCATTTTACCATTTCAATTTTAAAAGCAATGAAGTAGCAGCTTTTTTGAAACTCCATAAAACTTAAAAACTCACCTTTAGAATTTTAATAATAAAAGCATCTCAAAATAAGTGACCACTTTTTGCTCCTTCAAAAATGAAATACTAAACTAAATGAATCAAATTTTTGTACTTACACAAAAAAAAGATAACGTTTTAAGTATAATGCTATTTGTATTCCAGAGCAAATTTTACAATGGTATCAAAACTTCAGCTATGGCAGAGATCATTTCTCCATCCATAAAAGTTTGTACATCCCGCAATTAAGCCATATCTTGAAACAGGGTATTGTGCTAAACACTTCAAATACAGCCTAATTTTAAAAATGTTAGTCCATTTCTGTAAATTTAAATAAAAAAAACCTGTGTGTACTATGCACAGAGACAGACTGAAACAGTAGTGATTACACTTTAAATAGAAATGTGGCCATGCAGTCACAACACATAAGGAAATGATATACCAGCACATACACTCAGAGGAATGCACATCCCTGCCAAAGTAAATTTGAACTACAGCAAGAGCTCTGAGGCAAACAGAACGGTGCTTGTCGCCAGTCACTGTTGCAGCTAAAAACTCAAAGCTTTCAGACCTTTTCCGAGGCATACTACTATCAGTAAAATCTTTTGTTCTTGCCTGTAACAATATCTACGCAGGAAAGAAAAAAAAAAAAAGGTACAACAGGATTCAAAGTGTTGCTTTTGGACTTACATTACTTCTGTAAATGCATGCCCTTGGGAAATAAAGTAATAAACATAGTGGGCAGGTCAGGTCCCAGGAAATAACTCCACTTTGGAATGACAAAGGCATATTACAGTTTACATGCCATTCAGGAAATAATTTTAATTGGTCACCTACTGAAATGGGCCTATGATTAACCAAATACAAAATCCTATTGTGAATTAAATATAATTATTCTTACTCACAGACTGCAAGAGCTTATAATGCATACTTTCAGCTAAAAGGTGTTTGTCCTTGCAGAACAACTTTTAAAGAAACAGTATTCATTATATTTGGGTGTCAGGCTTTTAAAAAATGTGCATTCTGTCAGAATTTACTTTTAATCTGTAGTTCTATATATTTGCAAAAAAAGAAATTTAGAGGGTAGTTATACAAGTAAAATTGTGAATACAGATTTAATGGAAAGACCTTCTCAGCACTTATATCTGTAACGTGCAGAATGCTAAGTTTGTTAATTGAGTTCTGACTGTTAAAGGATTATTGCAACAGCCTTGCAAGTAACTTACTTTAGCATAAGACTGACACTGCTGCACACTCCCCTTTTTACATTTATAATAAGTAAGGGCCATATTGAAATTGCTTTTTATATTATGGAGTTTTGATATGGAAAGAAACTCAACATCATTCTTTGCTTCTATTTGTTAGCAGTATTTGATCATGAGACATGGAAATTTTGAAAGCTATCTGTAAATTTCTACAGCAGCCACAGACCCCACATTGCTATGAACTACACACAAAATGTAAATACTTTTAGAACATACTTTGGATTCCTGTGATATTTGTAAAATACATGTTCACCATAGGTAGTGGAAGATATCTGTTCCTGTTACTCAGTATTCAAAGAGAAGTCAAGGTTATTTGGAATGCAACACAATACATCAGAGATTTGTATTCTTTAACAGTGCACAGTTTTCTAGTACCATCATCCCCTGCATAATCAAAAATGACAAGCTAAGAAATAAATTTCAGATATCAGGGTAATTACCTCTGTACTAAGAATACAGACAAATCCTGAGCAAGTTCTGTCTTTAACTGCCTAGTTGTTTGATATGCCTGACCCACTGAGTACAAAGCTCCTCCAATTGTACTGCAGGTGCCAAGAAGTCCAGATATTTCATAAACATTTAAATGACTTAAAAGAGAGCACAGCAGCAGAAGAGATGGTGCAGCTAAGTGGCGAACAGCAAGAAATGAAAGTCTGTTTTATGTAAGCCAGAACTTCTGGTGCTATTTCTATTGTGCAATTGTGATTTTGGTTATTGGAAAGCAGTGATACACAGGGTTGTACTACACATGCAGAAGCAAACTTCAAGGAGTTAAGACATGCTGTGTCGCATTCAGATATATTTGTTACATATCCTAAAAGTGACAGAAATAGTAATTTTATGCAGATTCTGTTTACACATTTTGAATTAGTTCCATAACTGTTCTTTAAAAAACAAACAAACATAATGACTGGAAACTCCTTTCCATGTGTACACATTCCATCATGGCCATGGTGCCTGCATTTCAACCAAAAGTTGCTTTTGATTTTGATAGTATCCTGGTATTATCACTTATATATCATGCAGCCAGAAGCACTAAACAGAACAAAAGTGCAGCAAAAATAGTCCCCTTATACTGGTAAGTCCATTTTGCATCCTATTAAAAGCATCCTAGGACTCTCCTGAAATTTGAAAAGCACAACAAATTTTAACTTTTCACTTAAGTCACTGAAAAGAAACAGTGAAGACTAATCATTCAGGACCAACTTCAAAGTATGGCTTTTTTTTCCTTGCATATACCAGTCTTGGAGGGCGAGAAATACCTTCAATACAATTCCCTATTGTGCATGTCTTCAAGAAGATAAGAAGTTATTGAAGATATTTAGGCTTAAGGAAAAAAAAAATGTATGCAGTATGAATAAGAATGCAGTGTAATGCAAGTCAATTCTTTGCCTTTTACAACAGGAAGGAGATGAATAAAGAATAGAAATACAGCTTTTTAAAAATTTTGAGACAAAATACTTTCCTCAAACTTATGGAAGAATAATTAATGAGTATATAGAACAGTGATGGTTAGAAAGATCAGAATTCCCTTGCCTCTGCAGAAGAGAGAAACTGCCTTTTTGTAGAAATGCTTTTGTGGTTTCAGATACATGTGTATGAGATCAGTATATTTATTTGTCTTTCATAAGGAGACACAGTAAAAACGTAAATTCAAGTTCTGCAAACATCAGATACCAACTGTAAGAAACAGGAAAAAATAAATACCCACCTAGCTTTGCCTCAGAAGTGTCCATCTCCCATTTGCTTTTCGGAATGTAACCCTAAATCATACACAGAGAGAAGCTCGGAGGATTAGAGAGAGACACACATGCATATCACTTTTGAACTGGAAACAGCATTATAATGGGAGCTTAAGGTATTTCTTTTTGTAAGGAACAGTTCTTGATATCAGATGAAGGAAACAAGTTACTCAGTATTTCAGAACTTCTGTATCAACTTCCCATTCAGTGATTTTAGCAGCCCTTGCACATCATTACAAGAGTACTGCTCTCTGCAAACACAGAACTCCAGAATGAGTCTAACAGAGAGCAATGGTACTGAAATTGTGTGCACAGTTACTAGATTACATTATCCCAGGTGGCATAGTTATTGCAACACAACTTATCAGGCATTAAGGATATTCAATACTTATAAATACAAATGTAAAAATTACATTAGTATTATGCTTTTAAGAATGTACTTCCAGAAAAATTTATTACACACAAGCTTCATTTAATGACCCTTTTAAAGGAACTTACTGAATTTTTGTATGAGTGGTTAGTCCACAACTAAACAAAATTCTTTTTCTAGCTTAAATGAGAGTTAGCATCTGCTAAATCACTGAGATTTAAGTATTATTGTTCATTTAAAAATTACCCTTTTATCATAGTTCAAACAATGATTCTTTCCAAACACTTTATATATAAAATGCATGATGTCAGATTATTTAACATCTTTAGCCAGTTTATTCTTTGCAAATGAAAGTAATGATCTTAAATTTGGCAAGAAAATAATTACTTTAGATTTTTTTTGTAACCTTTTTATTCTATACTCTTGGACAAGTAAATCCTTATTAAGCAACCCCTTATAACTCACTTCAGTTTAAATTTGGCATAAAACTACTTACGTTTCTCTGCAGTCAAATAAATAGCCCAATATAATGAAAYGGAAATCCTGTGAGAGTTCACAGTTTAAGAATGATTTTTAA
Source organism: Apteryx rowi (assembly GCF_003343035.1). Taxonomy (NCBI): domain Eukaryota; kingdom Metazoa; phylum Chordata; class Aves; order Apterygiformes; family Apterygidae; genus Apteryx; species Apteryx rowi. Next base: position 53,096 of record NW_020451182.1, read on the forward strand.
GAGAGGGAAAAGAACTACTCTAGAAGATTTCAACAAGAGAACATACTTAATCCATAGAGAGTTTTATTACACTAAATTCTTTCTGCTCTATTTAGAGATTACCTCCACTGTGGTTAACATATACTTGTATTTGTAAATGCTAAGACTTACTAAATCCATGCACCATTCCAGAGAGCCACACTGCTTTTGTTTATGTTCAGCATTGCTCTTCCAAAATCTTTTACAGAACTATTTTCTATTAAGCATATTTGAGATTATCACAGATTTATGTATTTTATTACTGTTTTTAATCAAGTATGTATTTAATACGAACTAAGACAGTTTGCACTGCAATATTTCATTGTAATAAATATATGAATTTCATGTACTATACTTTTAAACCAAGCTACACATTAAAACTTGCTCAAAAAAATTAAACCACAGCTAGAAGCCTGCCTTGTACAAATTGATGTGCGACACACTGGTGAGAACACTAAGTTAAACGCATCAATAATTCATACCATCAAGCACAGAAAAGAAAGAATTGTCGGAACGCTACAAACAACCCTATGGGAGTTGATAATAGCAACAAAAGAGTGACTTTGATGGTGTGAAATGCCCTATTGTGTGCTGAATCTGTATTAATATCCCAGTCTTCAGAAAGGGTAAGAAAAGATTCAGATTTCATCCCTTAGTTCAAGACAGTTGGATTTTTCAAGGACATTTGCCAGATGGCAGGAGCTTCAGACCTCTCTTTTTCCACGTGATTAAGAGAAGCACAGCAAAATGAATTGAAGAACCCTTACCAACTGCTCTCAAGAAGCAACAGATACCAAATACAGTGTACTATTCCACCTTCCTATCTGATGTATCTCTCTCTGAAATTAGCCACGATTGAATAGCAGAAATTATATACAGCAGACAATTCTTTGCTATTTTTCACCTTTTGCGAATCTGAATAGAAACCATTTTTTATATGTAGATTACTTTTAGATACTAAGAATTTGCTTCATTTTCACCACCAAGCTTTCTCCTTGACTTGTAAAGAAAAGGCCTATTGTTATATGTGCTGTACATTAGGACACTCCCCAAGCCCATAAAAACACACATACACACATACATATATGCATAGATTTCTCTCAAAAGCTAAAGACACAACTTTCTATTTCAGATAGAGTTCATTTTTAGGAAATAAGAATCTAGCAGCCATATTCTTGTAAACATGGATGCATCTTTAAGTGTCCTAATCACACTTTATGCAGTGTTATACTCTGTGCCAAAGAATAATTTAGTGAAGAGAATAAATGAGTCATATTGCAAAAAATAAATGTTTATTAAAACCCACTCTTCCTAAGATTTATTTTTTATTCTGCATTTCAACTCCTTTCTAGACTGCCACTCATGAAGAAGAGTAAATTTTCATCAAGAAAATGGACTTAGTTTGTCTCAGACATTTTTGGTTACTTCTTGTTTATCACAATTTAACTGCTTGATTGTGGGAGCCAGGGTTTGACATGTCCAACTCAATCAAGTGCTGACCAGCTGCAGCTCCAACACATACCAAGAAGTTACATTAGGAAGCCCTCCATGGCCTCTTAAATACATATCCAAAAAAGCCAGACCTCAGGGCAATTCTCTAACTCTCATTTATCCAAAAGATCTAACCCCTGAACTTGGAAATAGCTAACGACAACCAAATTAGCAAGGTTTGGCAGAGAAAACATGCTTCTTCATAAATGTTGTCATGATCTGTGACAGTCGAGAAGAGTTCTTTAGACACATGGAAGGAAATAAGCCAAATGAACCTTTGCCCATTCTTCCCATCCCTCCACTTAGTGTGATTCTCAGACATCCTGATATTCATACCTTTTCCTTCCCAAGTTCCACTTCTACATAATCTGAAGAAAAAGCTATAGTGTACTGCAATTTATAGATGTGTGCCAGAGGCATGTTTGCCATGCTCCACTAAAATGCTGTTTGTGGCATATACTCACAGATAATTAAAAAAAAATCAGTTAAGAATAACATCTTCTAACATTAAAGTTCTCTTAGAAATGTGTAAGAAACGAATGACCAGGAATGTGTGTATTAACATCACACTGCTAGGAATGGCAATGGATTTGAATTTATAAGATTGAGACTCTCCCTCAGACATATTAACAAACATTTTGTTAGAGATGGCTGATGTGTCTCCTACCAGTTCACTCTCTTCTTCCTCTGTTGTATCCTTCTTGGCTTCTTCTTTCTGGTCTTCAATATTTGCATCGAAATCCTCCATCTCCACCTATTCCAAAATACAAGCACAGACATATGCTGCACTGCTTGACTAATAAGAATTATCTTTTTATCAGAGAGTAAGGAGAAGATTCCAAGCTCAAATAGAAGAGAAAAATTGAATGAGAGGATTCATTCAGATAAGTGTGATGATGCATTATATATGAATATTGGTTCCATTTTTGCTTCCTGCAGAAGCAGGATCTCTTCTTGCTAGAGTGAGAAATTTTGTGGGAGAGCAGCAATAGTTTATTCTCCTCCTTCACATGCATGCTTTGTGTTACCAGTATCTATAACAGCATGACACTTCTCTTGCTTCACACACAATCATACTTCAAAACTTATGTCCACTGATATCATGTATATACTATGGAATACATAATACTCTTGTTGTATGTATATTTCTTCATACCATTAGTAAAACCTTGATGCATACATCAGAGTAAACACAAATCTGTATTTTTGAGTCTTCTTCAGAGCTGAGCCTTTTGATGTCCTCTTTAAAATTACTAATTTCCAATACAAACAATCTGTAATTAGAGATAACCTGCTGACCTCATGACAAACTTGCAAAGAGTCAACTCTTTTCCTGCTTCAGCAGATCACCAGCTTCTATGACCGCGGCACAGCAAATGTTGATGTTCTGACATTAACACACAGCTCTAGCACACCCAAGATGTATGTATGATTTACATACTAGTCTATTCCCAGAGCTCCTGAAATGTCTACCAAAGGAGAAGGCAACAATATAGAAAGCTAACACATCAAAGATGTACAGCAAACTCCAAATGGAATAAAAGGTAGCACACTTCTACATCAAGTGTAATCTTCAGTTACAAGCTATGTATTTATTTCTTCATTCTCTGCAGCAGGTCTGGATTTCTAAAAGTAGGGACCCAGAGGAATTAAGGTTTTAGAAAAAAAAATTAATCAACTATTTTCCAATTATGATCCAAATAACCTGAATCTTTCCAGTAACCTGAAAAGGTGCCCAATTTCCTCTGAGAGAGTAGAGATACTCTTTTATTGGTACTCAACAGTTGCCAAAGAACACAGGGGCTTCAACTCTTCCTCAAAGAGGCATAAGCATGGGCTCCAAAAAAATGCAGTAAAAAAAAAAAAAGTGCATCTTTGGATAATTGATAAGAATAATAGAATATACTTGTTTGACATACAATTCTGACTTTCTGTAGTGCCAAAYATATGACCGTCCTATTATAATCATACTGTCCTCTGCTTTATATTTTCAGTATAATCACATCTACATAGTTTGTCATCTTAACAAGCACAGAGATTCTCACCTCTTCAATAGCAGCATCTTGCAATAGAGAACGAATGTCCAGGCGCATCATGTGACGTGGTGCTGCCTCCCAGTGATCAGACATCTAACAAAAAACATAAAAATAAAGTATCTCCAAAAACATAACAGATTTAATGGATTATTGGGTTTCTGATCACGAATGAGATGTAACTGTACTTGAGAAAAGTCATTTCAATCAATCCCATGAAATTGCTATCAGCTCTTCTTAAAAGAAAATTGTAGGCATCATGTAGTCTAAAAGAGGATGAGAGCTTTCTGACAACAGCAGTCCTGAAAGCACAAGGAAACCTATCATTAATCCTATGACTCCACAGATGTAAATGGTTACCCTGTTGATTTCCTTTAGCTTGCGTCCATGAATATTCCTCTTGGAACAGGTCTGGTTATCTGCACTCATTTCAGCTAAGTACACCTAGAAAGAAACACAATATTAAATACTGTAAATCTATTTTAGAACCATTTTTCTATCTGGTGATATACTCTGCAGTTGAACATTCTGAGATTAGTACATTTGTAACTGTAGACAACAGTATTTTTCCTGAATGTGGGAAGGACTGGGCATTCAGAAGTTTAGAAACACTATCATATGGGTGGCTAGCAAATTCAAATGCCTTTTTGGCTCCATTACCTCAAAACCCTTGGTTTTTGCTGCACTCCAAAACTGTTCAAAATGTCGCACTCTGTCATTTATAGCGTCAAGGATAATGAAGGGGAAAAAGCCATCATCCAAGGTCTTTTTGAAAGTTTTAAACATACTGGTACGATAGGTCTCTTCCATGTCAGCTTCGTACTCATACTCCATCACCTGAATCAAGGACAAAAACATTTAAGAAAGAGGACACCTATTAAATTGCTAACATTCAAGTACTGAATGTCATGAGCACAAAGTATATTGGTATGAGAAAAACCATCTTCCAAGTAATTTTTAAGAACTTGCACTGTCTGCCCTTAAATTATTTTAACTTGTTCTGAAAACGACCTCTGCACACTTCCAAAGCAATAGACTGAAATTTTTAATTGCCACTGTGTTGTTCCAGAATGTCTTGCTTATTTCTCAAGGTAAGCAATCTGAACTAAAAGTACCTTCTTTTTCACTTTTTTCCCTGTATCTGGATCCCTCTCTTCTTTTTCTACTTCAGTGATGAAATAGTCATCCAGGCTGAGCACTCTTGGTGCAGGTCCTCCGCACTCTACTTCCTTATCCTGGGAGGAAAGGAAACAAAAAAACCATATACTCTTGGATATTTGTACAAATTCTGTTCTGCTATAGAGGATCCCCAAAATGCCTTTGGCACACAGCAGTTCCCTGCTCTATATTCAAAACAAGAAGAGAGCAGCATTCCTCCTACTTGCTGCTAGTGAAGGGGATTCGCAAGTCACATGGAGATATGGAACATGAAATAACTACAGGCAGAAATTCCAGGTCTTGATCTTGTTTCTTCCAAAAGCCTAACTCAATTTCTTCCTTTGCATACTGGACAAACAAAGGAAACAGCAGAATAAGCAAGCACGAAAGACAAGCAGCACTATAGAGTGAGCAGCTGTTTACGTACCCTGATGAGTTTTGCTACATGTGTCTTTCCACTGCCAGGCAACCCTCTCATAATGATTACAATCTGAAACAAAGATCATATAAGAGAAAGTAAGAGTCTGTACTGCATTTAAAAGAATCTCTTATGCAAAAAAAATTCTTAGAGGAAATCATGTGCTCCAGGCTCACAACTTTGCATATTAGACAAAGCCAGCTCCATGCCTCACGGCTTGTTTTACAAACCAGGTTGTGATGAACAGCAGTAGTTCCAGAGAAGTAATAACAGTACATGATGTTAATCATCTCAGCAACTAAAACTGCATAAGATGTTATAGAATTGGTTCAGATAAAATTAACTGTATGAATTTTGTCTAAATATTTTACAGCCTGAATCTTGTTCTTTCTGCTTTTCCTATGGTGACTGCAAACTCTGATTCTCTCTCTGAAACCAAGTCTTTTCTCCGATACATTAAAAGCCTAAAGTTAAATTCTCAGAAACATCTAAAATACATAAATATTACCAACTAATAGGAATTTCATCCTAGCATTCCTAGGAGATTTACAACTCTTATGGACTCCTTATGGCTATGCTACAATACTCTAAGCATTTGCAAAGGAATAAACAGAATTTTCAGTGCTTCCCCAAATGTAGGCTTTTCCCCAATATATTACATACATTAGAATTTTATCTGAATACAGACCTTGTAGAAACTGATTGTTGGGTTCAGAATGCATACTCACTCTCTCTGGCCTGCTATCTCGTCCTGGTGGCTTCAAAATATCATCTACATTTTTAGATTCTGGCTTCCTTTCCACTCGTGGAGCAGGTGGTGGCTGACGGGGCACTGATGGAGCAGAAATAGGGATCCTTTCCTCAGGATAATTTCTACGATCACCTTCAAATTTCAGTGATTGGACAGAAGAATTTTCTTAGTTCAGTAAATTTAGAAATTTAAAACGCTCATCCTCAGTCAAGCTGTTTTAAACAAACCCTCAATACTTTAGGAGAGATTCATGGATGTCTCCCCAAAACAACTCAAAGTTCTAACTCTGGAACAACTGCAATCAAAGACATTTTTTAGCAGACTATCTATTTGTTTCTTTCCTGATCTTATCACCACTGAGAAACAGAAAACTACATGGCACTGCCCAAATAAATTTTCCTAAATTTTATACTCTTAACAAAGAAATACTGCAATTCAACCAATCTCCTCCTAACTCCACCTCTGTGACTCCATATTTTTCATAACACGACTTCTGGACTGAGAAACCATACCTCCAAACATGGAAGGCCCATGATCATATGTTGGACGATCTGTCTTTCGTTCATATGGTGGTCTTTCAAAACCGCCTCGTCTGGAGGAGGGATGGTCTTTCTTGTCACGGTAAGACTGAGTCCTTGTAGGTGTAGTAGGAAGAACCCTGTCAAAAGAGCATTTTGTGTATTTCTAGGATTCTACTACGGATTCCAGAGAGAAATGAACATGTGCCTCACAGTCAAAACTGACAGTCTGATACCCAGTACAGCTTGAATCAGATTGATTTCAATAGTGTTCCAAAACCACATACCTATCATCTCGGGGATGACGCTCTTTTTCAAATCTCTCTCGTTCATAGTCCACAGAACCACGGTCCCTGTGCAATTCCCTCTCTCTCTTGAAATCCCGGTGATCTGTGTTTGAATTACCTTGACGCTCAAAATATGGCTCACGATCCCTTTCTCTGTTGTAACGATCGCGCTGGCTGGGGTGCTCTGAAAGGAGAAACCCATGGAAATCAAAACTACTAAAATATACTCTGAACTTTTTATTATCTTCGAAGGAAAAATAACAAACAAGAGTGCTGGAAAAATATATAGAAATATATGACATAGGGCTAGAATGAATTTACTCGGCCACTGAAACTCTTTCCAAGCTGTAACAGGCAACCACATCATGTAATCCTAGTTAAAGCTATCAAACTGCATTTTTAAAATGGCTAGGTCATTGATCACAGTATTCCTCTTAACAATATAAAGTGTTATCTTTATGGGCCTCTGAAGAAAAGAAAGTGGTTCTGGCTTAAGGAGAAGTTACTTAGTTTAAAATATGCTTTTAGTGTCTGACAACTTCTCTTAAGAGCTAACTAACTGTCTGAGAGCTGGCCAAACACTCCCTACCTTTTTGAAATGTTTGCCTCTCCGGTAGGGGTTCTGGACGCAGAGTTACCCTCTCCCCATATGGAATCTGTTCCACTTTACTGGTGGTTATATCTGGTTAAAAATCATCAGAAAAATAATTAAGGACAGTCTTAAATTACCTCTTTTCTACCTCCTTTCCTCTGTCATGAAAAGCAATCGCTCAATGGCTTTAAAAGTAATTGAAATACTTAGCAGAAATTTATCATACTGGATAATGCAAAAAGGACCATACATAAACACAGAACACTGGTTTCAGAAGTCTGAAGTGGGTTTGTGTGTGCATAAGTATGCATACCATTTTATCCAAAACAGTAAAGTTCCATTCTTAAGAGGAGTTCAGGTAGCATGCACAGTTAGAAGATTATAAATATTAAAATGTTATGAAAGTTTGAATAACTCACAGAACTGATGTTGAGAACATTAACTGAAATGCTCCCTTTAGGTTCCTAATAGTCACAATTTTTCTAACAGCTTTTAGTAAAGTATCTACTTAATGGCATTGATACAGCTTTCATTCACATTATGGCACCTTACAGAGAGAAGAAAGCTCTCTAAACAGCAATGCACAATATAAGAKCTTCTTTATGACATGATTTAACTCTTGTTAAATACTGTAAGAATGAAGGAAAAGGATTCTATGAAAAAACTAATGTTAAATTTTAGCCTTGATAACACTCTTGATGAGTGTTAAATACCTGTTTAGGGTGCACACTCTTCAGAACTGGGACTTTGTCTCCCTCCCTGTTTGGAGGGTATCTCATACACATTAGGCAGTATATAAATAACAAAAACAGTATTCACAGTCTGTTTTATGTTACTATGTTGTTCCTAAGAACTGTAACAATCCAAAATACTTTTTAACATAGGTATTTCCATACCCAACTATAAAGGGAGTAAGAGAAAGTATCAATATCAATCTAAACATAATATGCTGATGTTATCACCTCAGTTGATGTTTATTAGAAGCAGATGTGGCTATACACCATTCAGTTCACATGAAATAGCTCATTTTCACAGCTTTGAAGTGAACATTAAACTCAAGGCTGTAGGTTACTTAAGTGGGGAAATTAAATATAGAGAGAGCTTTTTGACTCCTTAAAACTGAGTTGCTTAGCATTAGATCACGATGTACACAACCCACAAGCTAACAGTATAACATATATGGCATGCTTTGGGTRGCACACTATTTTAAGAAGCAGCAAACATGTCCAACTCGCTCTCTATTACAGATCAATAAATACATTCTACTACTCACCCCGTCCGTGGCCATAATCCACAGTTTGCTGAATTATAGGTGCTTTAGGAACTGGTGGAATAACTGGAGGAAGTGATACTGGTACACCTGAAGGAACAGAGGTGTGAACAGCAGGTACTTTCACAGGAGAGGATACTGGTGGAGGCAACATTGATTCTTGCTTACATAATTCATACTCCATATTTGTTCCTTTATCCTCATTTGTGTCCCAGAGTCCATGGAAGGAATCCTCATCCCAGCGTTCCTGTTCCACAGCAGAAGGTGATGGTTTTAAAGACTGACCATGACTTGGGGTTGTAGTTGGAGTAGAAACTGGAGTATGTGGCCTTGTCATAGGTGTAGTTGGCCTTGTCAGTGGGGCAGTTGATCTTGTCACAGGGGTGGGCTGTCTGAACAACACGGGAGGCTTTATAATAACAGCAGGAGAAGGTTTAATAGCTTGGACTTCTACTGGTGTCTCTGAAGATAGCTGAGAAGAAACCTAGATGCAGAAAGCACTTTAAATATAGATTTGTAAACTAACCTTCTCTCTTCCTCTGTAAGTAAGCACAGTGGCAATCTGTAACCATATCATTAGCTTTTTCTAGTACCTCCATCAAGGTACAATTAGGAAGACATAGTCCAAGAACTGGCAGCCTGAATTAAGTGGTGTTTGTTCACTAAATGAAGGCTTAAATACTATCTTCTCCTTCAAAATAACCTTATCAATTTAAGCTCTGAAGACCTATCTCAGTTCAAAAGTGTCTACTGTTTCATTCCCAAAGACTCCTGCTGCCTGAAGGGAGGCTGAAAAAGTCAGAAAGCAGGTCAGCTTGGTGAGGCACAAAAGGATTGAGATGGGCCAGCTTCYTTCTGGAAGTCACCAGAAAAATTCCCTAGAGAGCAGTATCACCTGGAAGCCCTTTAATGAAATCAACATCAGACCAATGAAAGCAATGGGGAGGTGCTGCCCAGTGAAGAAAAATATCCCTTCATGAACCATACCACTCCAGGGGACCCCACATACTGTGTCATAAGAATCTCCGCAGCATCATAGCAGATGCCAAGTTACAGGCGGCTGCCTGTATATTAGCAGCATCCAACAAAACTTGGAGAATGCCTGTAGATACAAGATTGACCTTGTAATAACAGTTTGTYAAAGTCATGGCAGAAAGCAAAAGGCAGGAATCCCAAGGAAGATAACAGATGTTTGAATGCACCTAGGCAGATGGGTGATATAGTTTGAGATAAAAAATATCAAAGCTAAAAAATCACTTCCTAAAGGAAGCTGCAGTTCATGGTAGCAAACCTACACCATTATTTTACTTTATAGACACTGTAAACAAGGAAGAGGTCAACTAGGCAAAACCAAGATTCATACTACTTCATTCACTGCATATCACTTCTCTGGAGGGAAGGACAAACAAAGCTCGGTCCAGCTAAGTATCAGGCTCAGAGGTGTATAAAGCTAAATTTATCAGTAGCAGTAATGCTGGGGTTAAGATGTGATGAAGAATATCAAAGACTGTGCACCAATTCAGATATCTCCTCCAACACACATTTAACAAAATAGTTTATTCATTTGAGGAGGGATTTATAAATGTGAGCAAAGATGACAGCACAAGTTCTGTTGGTGGCACAAGTTCTGACCAGAATGAATTATCAAAAACCAAATATAAAGAGCTGAGAAGAGACTCTAGAGCCAACCATGAGACTAGGCAGCAGAGGAATACCTTGCATCACAACAGGAGATGAAATCATGGAGGTATACAAACACAAGCCTCCATGCACTTCATGATATTCCAGAGGTCAACTAGAATTCCCAGTAAAGACAGCAAACAAGCAAAGGCTAATGCACTCTCAGTGGAAATATGTGAGTTTCTGGTGGAGCTGTGAAGACCTCAACCTTCTTGTTTAAGTTTTTCAAAGATGAAGAGACCTTTTAGATTAATTTAAGGAAGAAAAGCAGAGCAATCTGGGATTCAAGTACAGTATCAGAATCTAGTTCGGTGGAGAATGGGAGGGTCTTCTCATTTGCCTTATGTCCCTATTTTGGAAGGGCTCACCTCTTCTTGCACATCATCCTACAGCAGTAATCTAGGCTGTTGAGCCTCATGAGCCACTGTCGCCAGTGGGTCATGCTCAGAGGACATGGCAGACTGAATGAATAACAAAGGCTATGGAAAAATCTAAAGAAACCATAAAGTTACTTTTCCTCAACAAAAGATTGATGAGGTTGYAAGTGCTGCTGAGGAGTTATTCCACAGAGAAGTCTGACCATCAGAAATCCTGCTTTCATGACAAGTACAGGAAGTATCTCTTGGAAATCCTGAAAGAATTTGTGGAGCAGAGGGACAACATGATTTCTGCCACTTGTCTTTCAGCTTGAGTGAGCAGGCTAGGTCCAGAGTTATGGTTGCAGCTCTAAGGCCAGCACATGTCTGGTCTGATGAGATTTTTTTTAGTACTCAGTCCATACAGAGATGCCTCAGAGGACATGGAAGGAACTGGAATTTCGATTTCTTTCTTCTAGCAATGGAAGTTTCTTCCATAGACCAGCCGCTATTTTCTCTTTCTAAAGTGCAGTTCTTCAAGATAGCTCAGGGCTGAGGGGTGCAACTAGGCAGGTCATCTGCAAACTGATTATTTCTGAAATCGAACTTACAGACTTCACTAAGAGTCATTTTCAGAAGTGAGGTAGCTGTCCTCACTTATCATATGGTTTATTTAACACATATGTAACACTTGCCTGGAGGATACTCTACATTCAAGCAATGAAAACAGCAACAATGCTTTCTGAATTAGAAAGCTAGCCACTCTCACAACACAGGGTTTGAAGCAGACCAGGGAGAATAAAGCCACAGAGCAACAACCTGAAGAAAAAGCTACAGTGTTCAATAGAGAACGGTCATCCGAGAGCTAAAGCCTAGGACAATAGGAGGAAGTTCTTAAGGACTGAAAATGCTTAACAGTAGGCAACTAAAAAATTTGACACAGTTCAAGTCAAAAGGTGAGAATATGGCACAGACATTTTATTTTTCTCATATATGTGGGGAGGAAGCTTATGAATGTTTCTATAGGCACAGCTGAAGCAAAGTCACAAGATTTTCAATGCTTTTACCAGTGAATCCATAGTGTGGAACATACTGATAAGGCTTGGAAGAAGAAAAATGACTTTCTCTGCCTCTCATGCAGTGTAGGCTGCAGGTTGTTCAGGCAGAGAAAAGTAGAAATGTTTTGATAGTCTGGAATAAAATACCTCCAAGGATCTTACCTCCAAGGATGCAATCCAACCAATTGCATCTATTTTTCACCTACTTTAAAGGAATTGACTGGATTAGGCAATGCTAATAAAGCAATACAGACATGAGAAGCAACGTAGTGTTATGCACATAAGGCACTCATGATTAATTTGTACTTTAATAAACTCCAAATAAAAAAAAAAATTTCCATATGTTTGTGGTTTATCAAAGTACACTTCTGTGAGGTTTGACTAAGTTCTAAGTAGGATTTTTACTGGTTCCTAGTCACTTTGCTTAGTTTCATTCTTTGGACCTGGAAAATATCATAGAGTGCAGAACTGATCTGAGATACACATTAACAGTAATACTACCAGCATGTTATTAATTTAACATAAGATTAATTTACCTGAAAGGCACCTGGCCTTGTGCTTGTGTTCTGTGATCGAGGAGAGTCCTGTGTTGAAATGTCAGGGTCAAACTCTTTCAACTTCTGTAGCTGTTCTTTTTGCTCTCTGAACATGAATCACAAGGAAGTGTTATCAGTGTGTAGCTTAAATGAAAACTCAAAAGATTAAAGAAATCAACATTCACAGTGAAAACAACATATTACAGTAGTGTTAAGGGCCAAGCCCAAGGAAGAAAAGGATATAGGCAGCCTCTATATGGTCACACCATGATTTGGAAATCCCTGGGGTTTGCACCCACCTAAGCATGGAGGTATTTAATATAGTAGCTGTCTCCTTTTTTGATCATAAAGTTTCTTTGTGACACTTAGCTCTCCTTTTGTGCTTGGCCAGAACCACTCCACTTTGACAGTAAAGAGCAAAGCTGGATTTCTAGCTTCTGTCAAAACCCCCTGCAATCCAGAAGGCCAATGGAGATGTGTGCCTAAGTGCTCTCAGTGACTTGACCTGGGTTACATGCCGACAATATTGAGGCCAACATAAAGCRCAACATAGATTCTGACATTTAAAAACAAAGCACTGATGTTAGCTTTTGTTTGGTTGTTTTGTAAACCAAAATACTATTTAATATACAACCCATACATAGTYTATGGAGCAGAGACCAGGACCAGCAGTGAATAGTAAAATCACCAGATTACAAAATTCTGTTCAATATGACTTCCCTTCCTTTCAGTTCTTTGATAGCACCTTTGCATCTATTTGTTATTGCTGCTATCTCTCTGTTCATATTAATTGTGCATATTGAAGTAGTTCCTAAAGAAAACTAAGAATGGGACCTCTCTGTACTAGGCACAACAGAGACCATTCTGACTAGCAGTGCATCTGTCCAGTGCTTAATGCAGTGGGAACTCAGCTCACAGATCAGAATCCCAAGTGCCCCATTAGCACAAAGAGTAAACAATGCAATTGTGAACATTCTTCTATATGGTCTTCTTTACACCTGGCTTTGGTGTAAAGATAGACAATAAATCCAGAACACTGTGCAGCTCAGAGTATGCTGCCTTATGTACAATAAAAGCAAAGCCAGATGAAGGCTTTATAGTTTGAGATGAAAGTAGTTATGMACTGGATTACTGGTATGACTCTTGGCTCAAAAAAACTGTAAGTAGTTTCCTTATTTTCAAGTTGTTCCTGCTGTTCAGACTGGGGTCAGCCACTTACAAGAACCTGATAAGAAGTGTTAGTTTAACCAGTTTTAAAAGACTGCTCTCCTCACATTAAGTTTAAAATCAGAGAAAAAATATTCAATAATCTCATGTATATATTTCCCCTTTTCACACGACTTAGGAAGAGGTTTATATATCTACTTTCATATATAAAATGTTTCAGTTTCTATGTTTAAATATTTCAGCCCTTAATAAATTATTCATTTAGGCAGTGATTCCCAAACTATAGTCCACTTTGTTGTGTTGGCTGCAGTCAATCACATTAAACAGTAAAACATACGCCTGGCAACCTGAGGACTCACAAGTCAGGAAGCTGAAAATGATCTGTTATCCAAAGCATTTGGCAAATACTGCTTTATAACACAGGTTTCACTGCTACTAACAGGTTACTAACACCTGCTGAATTAACCTAATTACAGCCTAATTCTTCAGAATAACAGTTCTCCATTCCCTTTTTAAAATTACTTTTCTTGCACTTGTGTGCAATTAAGACCTTCCATACGGAATAGATGCTTAATTTTCTTATGTCTGAAAACAAAAGTTTTAAAAAGATGTCTCTGCACCTTTCAGCATGGTTAAATGTAAATGTAATGCCAACCGTAAACATTCACTATAATTAACCATTATTTTAGCATAAACACCTTGCTTATGAAATTAAAACCCTGTCTTTTCTAGGTACCAATCCTTAGCTGTCTCTCAATAACTCAAGAATAGGTTGAACCATATGAACCTCTGTCTCTGGGGTGCTTCCTCTCTTCTTTACAATATCCCCTGAAATATCTCATTTACTGAAAGTAGTGCAAGAAAATTATCTTTCCAGTCTTCTTATGAATACATTTAATGCACCTATACCCATGCATCAGATCACAAAGAAAACACCTGGTTAGAAAGTATGTGCTCTCTTCCTTCTTATATTTCTCAGTTTACTGTGCCCTAGGACACTGCTGATAATTCTTTCAAAATAAATAATAGAATATCCATTTAAACATCTACTAAAGCTTTAGAAAGCCTAGTAGCTGCTTTTTAAAATGAGGTATTGGTGAACTCTTGCATTCTAAGTTTGCTTTGCATTCATATCCTCCTGGCTGTCTATAACCACTATTATGATTCATCAAACTTGACAAAATTATTCACTCAGGATGCCAGAGTTCAAATGAGGGGCATTTGTAAAAAAACAACCAACCAAAGCTGGTTTAATTAAAGAGTAAACAGTATACAAAAATCAAATAGAACCCATTTTGTGAAAGAACCAGCTTACTGTAAATCTTAACATATAAGTATTAAAAAGCAATTATCAGCAAGCTCTTCCGAGGATAATGAAAAGATTAGCCAGGTGATACAGAAAGATCTATTCTTGAGAAGTAACAAATGTGGAATGGCCTATGGGGAATGGGGCCACTACTTCCTTAGTTAAGGAAAAAAGTCCATCCACAGAAGCATTGATGGAGATCCTCCAAATAACTAGTTCCACATGAGCTCCTATTATGATGCTGTGGCCAAAAAAAAAAAAANAAAAAAAAAAAAAAAAAAAGCCATGAGTGGGTAAACCAAGGAATGAATTAGGAAAGGTGTATCATCTCCACAGAAGCATCACACTGTTCTGATAGCTCTACTTTAAATATTTAACAGAACAGTTGCTGAGGGGGAAAAGAACATACTTCAGGAGCATGAGCATCAGAAGCACCAGGCAACAGGCTCTCGTGGCATCTAACTTGCAATTCCCATTACTAGATAAATGTCCAAAATGGAGGTTCCAAAGCTTGCTAAGGTCATGAATTTTACAAGAGTAAATCAGCACAATTTTTCTTTCCAATAAAACAGTGAACATTATTTTCAGGCTTAGAAAAATATCTGAGTAGGTGAGACACAATGAACTCCTGGAAATGGAAACATATTTGTGGTGAAAGGTGTCTTAGTCTAAGTGCCCTATTCCACATTAGTCATTTGTTCTACTAATATGTAATGTGTGCTTCCCTACAGGGACCCAGTGTTATATCAAACGTCAAAATCTTCACATAAGCTTTTGATATAAAATCAGAATATTTTTTAACAAAAGAGCTTTAAAATTGGTAATTTTTATATGTGAAATATAATAAAACAAGAGAATACCTATAAATGTGTATCATGTTCTCTGAGAAAGGCATGAAGAGGAGAGAGCCAACAATTAAAAATAATGCTCTGAATCTCAAAGGCAGCTCATTCATGAAAAGACTTTGAAAACTTCATTCACATCCCCATTTGGACCAGATGATCTCCAGAGGTCCCTTCCAACCTCAACCATTCTGTGATTCTGTGATCCAAATTGCCTAAAGGGCTGGTTAAAGCTACGATATGACTGACTTGCCAACGTAACAGCTGAAACTGTAGGCAGGATTCACAATCCCAAGGAAAGTTTGGGACATCAAAGTTTACCTACTCCTAGTCAAACAGAATATTTAATTTTCATTGGAAGGAAAGAGGAAGATAGGTCAGAAACACAAGAGTCAACTCATTACAACATACTAATGCATCATAACAAACATTTATCACAAAGATGTCCAGAAGGAAATTACTGTCCCCCACACAATACCATACAACCAAAGTATACCAGCTCAAAACTCTAAAATAAATGTAGCAATTATCAAAATGGATAAAGRAAAGAAAATAAACCTACTTAGCAATTTTTATTCCCCCAAAAGTGACAGGATTAGGCAACTCACCGAAGCATTTTGAGCTCCTGGGCAGCTTTCAGAATTATCTCATGCTGTCTTTGGCTAAGGACCATCACTCCTCCCAGTGACTGTTCAGAGTCCAGGTTTGAATCTGTTCCCAGCATATCAGAGGAATGTGAAGGTGGAGGAAGGGATGACTCTAGCTGATCATCCAAAGGTCGTAGTCTGTCTATATCATCTGGATACCATCTATCAGACAATCGTTCCCTCTCCCAATCAGCCCTTTCAGGAAGGTAGTCTTGCTTCTCCCGCCATGTGTCATACCTCTCTGGATACTCTCGAATCCTTAGCTCCCCCCTATCTCGGRGGTCTCTGTCATAATGATCCCTGTCCCTATCCTCCCTCCACCTATCTTCACGGTATCTGTCCAGAGGTGGAAGAGGTGGCAAAGGTGGTAGAGGGGGGATATCCAGGTCACGGTTCCCCATTTCTCTATCATCCATAGGTCTCATGTCCCAGTCTCTGTCCCATTCTCTGTCTAAATCTTGATCATAAATATCTGAGGATCTTCCAGTCCTGTCCAGATCTCTATCTAGTTCCCGTTCCCTTGGCCTTTCCCAGTCATCCCACCATGAATCTCGTCTGTCATGATCAGATGATAAAGGAGGTAGTGGCGGTAGAGGAGATAGCGGTGGCAATGAATGGTGGGATGGTAACCTGTCATCTCTATCATAGGGATCTACAGAATCATCATGATAATCAGAGTTGTGCTCTCTCCAGTATCGTTCTCTTTCCCAATCATCTGATCGTTCACGCTCCAAAGGAGGGGCGTCTCGACTATCTAAAGGAAATTCCTCCTGCATTCTCTCATCTTCATGACTCCAAGGATCCCTAAGCGTCTCATCTCGATGGTATGGAGGCAATTTGTCCGAATCGTCTCCTAGGTGAATCGGTTTATCTGTATTGCCTGTTTCAGACCTACCTCCTTCCCTCTCCCGGCTACCTGCCCGCCTGACAGGGCCCCTCTCCCG
>NW_020451182.1:70247-83447 GCF_003343035.1 Apteryx rowi
CTACCTGCCCGCCTGACAGGGCCCCTCTCCCGACTACCTGCCCGCCTGACAGGGCCCCTCTCCCGGCTACCCGCCCGCCGGATGGGCTCCCTCTCCCGACTACCCGCCCGCCGGATGGGCTCCCTCTCCCGACTACCCGCCCGCCTGATGGGGCCTCTTTCCCGGCTGCCTGCCCGTCCCCTGTCCCGGCTGCCTGTCCGCCCAGCTAGCTCTCTGTCTCGGCTAGACATAACCCTCTCCCGGCTATCTGACCGTCCAACCAGTCCCCTCTCTCGGCTGCCTGACCGTCCATCTGGCATCCTCTCCCTGCTGCCTGACCTCCTATCTGGCATCCTCTCCCTGCTGCCTGCTCTCCTGAACATCCCCCTGCCACGGATAGATGCATGTCTAGCCTGTCCTCTGCTTCTGTATATATATCCTCTGCCACGGCCATCGTCCATCCTGCCCATTCCCCTGCCACGGCCATCATCCATCCTGCCCATTCCCCAGCCACCATCCATCCTTCCCATTCCCCGGCCACCATCCATCCTTCCCATCCCTCGGCCGCCCATCCCCCTGCCACGGCCCATTCCCCAGCCACGGCCATCTCCGTGCCCTCTGCCACGGCCATCATCCAGTCTGCCCTGTCCCCTTCCTCTGCCTACTGGTCCCTTGCCTCTATCTTCATGCATAAATGGCCCTTTCCCTCTGCTTTCTGGTCCAGGTAGGCCCTGATTACTATCTGAAGCAAGCAACTGACTGTCTGTGGAATTCAAATCCTGATTTCCTGTTACAGGGGTTACCGCACCTCCTGTTCTTGTAATACCCGACTGCAAAGCTACAGGATTATTAGAAAGGGATGTTGGTTTCTGGCTCTGAATAGGTGGAGTAGTCGCTGTGGACTCTTCTACTTGTTGATTAGGATCATGTGAACTCCATGTCCACTTTTTAGGAGGGTCTGAAATAGTTTCTTTGACTTCAGCTTTGGATGGTTCCTGTTCGGTGTTGGTCAGGTCCTCACTGGGCTCAACAGAACCTGCACCTTTTGCTTCAGGCATAGACTGAGTTCTATTCAGAGTCTGCTGATTGCCAGCTATGTCTGTGAAAGGCTCTTTGTTTTCTGATCGTGAGTCTGCTTGTGAATGCTGCTGTCCCAAAGGAGGCCTGGGTCCTCTCCACCGTGGACCACTAGGTCGGGACCCATGTGGATGTGATGTATTTGGGGAAGTATAAAATTGTGCTGCTGGTCCTCGTGGGATAGTCCCCCACCTACTTGAAGAATGTCCGTCTGCATTCTGTCGGTCAAAACGTGACCTGTACCCTTCTGAGCGCTGGGAGTCAAAACGAGGCCCTCTCTGTCTTGAGCCTTCAAATTTATCATATCCTCTTCCTCGAGGTCCGTCAAACCTACACGTGAAATAATGGTAATTTTAGTCAGATGAGCATCTAAAAAAAAAAATCCTCCAAAAAGCAGCTTCATCCTTGAAAATCGCTTTTATATCCTAATGTGCCTTAGGATCAAACCCTACTGAACCAGTGCAGAAGCACAGAGACATGGTTGTCAATTCAACACTGCCCAACGAAGAACAGTTTAAGCCCCTTGTGGACTAGGCAACCCTAAAAAAGAAACTTGGTTTAAATATCTCAGGATTGAAACTTGACTTATAAGGACAGCTAGCAAATTGATTTGAAAAAGACATTCAACTTTTGTTTTTACAAAACTTTTGTTGAACTCAACAACTTCTGTTAAACTTCTGTTTTGATATTGTTCAACAAGCCTACTTAACTACAATGATGAACACAACATAGAAAATCTATAAATACAGTCCTTTCAGAAAGTGCAGCAAACGATGATATTGCCCAGATCTATACAAGAGGATATACCGAAAACAAATATATTTTATTGCAACACTTCTTGAATTCCTTCTGAGAGCATCTATAACTATTATGACTTGAATATGTGAAATAGGCCAGGTAAAACAGCATAAAGAATAATTCATGCAATCATATTTAACAAGGCCCATCTAGTTAAAAATCCAGTTTTTCAGCATTGGTTCAAATACTTATTTACATAATAGACTAGAAAGAATCAAATTCATTTTATTCCAAATACAGAACTTATGCCTGAAGTCAAACTGCTTGGATGTTTAGGACTCACAATTGAGTCTTACTGGATATTGATTCATTATTGCTTAGTTACCAAAACTGGTTGACTCGTTGCAGAATTTTCTGGTTTAGCGAATATTTCACCAAATGAGGAGATCACTTACACAACCTCAAAGAGTTTTAATAATTCTAATATGTTAACACTTCAACACAAAGTAGAAAGCACTTTTTTTTTTTTTAATAACCAAATTGCCTTTAATTGGAATGAGGGAGAGAAGGCGAGAAGAATAGGAGGAAATAGAAGAAATTACAAAGTACAGTGGTATGACGTCTTTTTTTTTAATTATGTTTGCAGGATCAACTTTTGCATGGAAGGAACAGGTACGAGAAAAGGTTGGATACTATAAGATGCACTTCACCCCTGAAACATAGAAAATTAGCTTAAGCGGATTTTTTAGAGCTTCTTGGGAAGTGTTAATTACTAAAAAGGGGTGAGGGAGCATCTTTTTATATGTCTAATCATTACCTGGGACTTCTTAGCTGACATGGTACCAGGTAACACACTTAACGTTAAAATTTCCAAAGTTCAATTAAAAATTCATTAGGGCTCTGTTTTATAATACCTATATTGAGAACAAACAGTAAATTGATGTTCAGGAAGGCTTTGATAAAGCTTTAGTCTTGTCATGCAACCAAAATACAGGAATGCACTGGTGTTAATTAAATACTGTAAGCATGCTCAAAACTAAAGCTATTGCATGCACTTTCTATGAATTTTTGATTGTCCATAGCCTATGGTCACAAAATATAGAGCTCTAAACCAACACACATAAAAGACATGCAGTAGCAAATCATAAATACAGTCTGTTTCAGAACTGTACATCAGAAAAATCATCAGGATCAGAAACAACATTTTTTTAAACCATGGGGAGATAAGAAATTATTCCAAGTTATAACAGATTCATTTACATTAGTAGCAATTCATGAATTATTATTCACTAAGCATCACTTTGGAAGCAAAGAGAAGAGAAATAAAACAACATGAAAACATGACTGTAAAATCTAGCAGAGCGTGAAATATAGAAATAATTTAATGGAACAACAATGTTTTTTTTGAACCAATGTGCATCACATCAACCAGTCTTGATCGGACAGAACTAGATGTTGGTTTTTGCAGCCTGGTATTGTGTCAAGCATGAAAAAAAAAAATTCTAAAAGCACGATCTTGGATTAAACCATATAGCAGATATAAAGCCACATAAAACGCTGGCTTTTAGAGTAGCTTTACATTAAGCTAGCAGGCCACCCAGCAGATAAAACAGAGATTTAAATTTGAATAAACCTCTATCTTTCCAGAAAGGTGGAGACTGTAACCTTCAAAATCAAGACCAACATGATGTAATAAAACCACCCAAATGGCAAAGAATTCTAACATAAGGCTAAGGCTCAAATCTTCATTTTTTTCCTTTCTCTCGTTGATAATTATTTGAATGCTAAGCAATGCTATGTAGAAAATCATTGATTTCTACTTAAGACAAGCACTAGCTCCCTCTTATCAGGAAGTCACTTAGAAAAGTATGCTGAATAAGACAGTCACACACAGCTGCAGAACTCTCTCATAGTATAAGAAATTAATGAAAAAATACACAGCTCTGAATTTTCCAATTCCTGTCACATCCTTCTGCAACAACAATGCTGGATTACAAGCCAAGAATAATTTTTTTTTTTTAAATGCAAATATCACCCAATTTGCTGGTAATTAGATACATTAGTATATTCAGGTATATATTCAGCTGAATACTTTCCTGAATCTCTTTCAGCATGCCTATGTTAAAGTGTTATCATATGCCTACAACAGGCAAATGTTGTAGTAATGCCTTATAAATAATCCTCTAACATTTTTTGCTTTAGAGGTTCCTAAATTATGTTCCAAGTATCACAGACAAATCATTGGAAATTTAGATTTAGATAGCTTCTCATATAGGATCATTCTTTCAAAGTATGAGTTATTATCTTTAAGCTAAAGACAATAAAGACCTATCAAATATATTTATAGCATCTTTCCTCTTGTCACAAAAAGGATATTATGTCTCTGGGAATGAAAAGGGAGCATTGTGCCTAACCATTTTACTAGAAAAAGAATGTGATCTATCCTAGGTAATGCTCAAATGAAAGACATCTATTTATCTATCTTTGCTTTAATAAGATAAATACAGACCATGGCATACACACCTTTAAAATAAAACCTCAATGAAACAAATGCATTTTACACAGCACCAGGAAGATTTGAGAACGAGACAGATGTCTAATTGCTTAATGCATCACTGAAAGGCTTCTAGCCTGGAATGTGTATAAATCAACAAAACAAAAACACCCTTACCTAGGACCTCTGGGGCCTTCAAAACGTGCTCCTCTGGGAGGATCTGGAAGCAATCCACCTGATCTCACTGGTTTATCCTGCATGGTAGGTGCATGTGTTGAAGACACTGCAGAAGGGGCTTTCAGTTCCCCAGATCCTTGCTCAGATGAAATAGAGACAGTTTGTTTACTAAGGTGAACTTGAGACTTTCCATGGTCTGAAGAGCCAAAAGATGAACTTACTTGAGAATGGTAAGATGAAAATACAGGTGAACTAGCTATTTTTGATGCATAGGTACCAGGGGTGGGAAGCAGAGCTGGCCTTGGTGTCTCAGTAGATTGACTGCCTTGAGAACTGGATCCTGAAGGGACAGAGGAGTTAGACAACTGAGGCCCAGAAGAGAGAGGTGGGGGGACCAGTGGAGGTGTAGTTGAAGGTAAAGTCGGAGGCATAATAGGAATGCCACCTTGAGCAGTTTGAGAATATGGAACAAATGGAGGTGGCAGTGAAACATTTGCAGGGTACTGAGTCTTCAGGTTTTGGAGTGAGTTCACTTTCTCCTGCAGATGCGACTGAGTCACCTTCATCTGTTCATCCCATGCTTTCCATTGTTTTTCATATTCCTGAAGCTGGTCTTTGTGAGGGTAGGTTTGAAGCTGATGCTGCCATTGTTGGTTCATTGATCGCTCCCAATCTTTATGAAGCTGCTGGAACTGTTTCTGCTGTGCCTCATAATGTCGCAGCTGCATGTCCACTGACATTGTCTGCAATAAAAAGGTGGGAATTTGTTCAGTGAAGTCTCTTTCAAGCAGGGAATGTCTTTCATTACGTGTAGATACAGGTACTAATATCCCACAGGCTTGATCTAATCTGAGATTTTTAGGGATTATCCTAACAGATTTTTTTAAAATAAGGGAACAGCCCAAGCTACAAAGAAATACTTAACATACAGATTCCCCCAAACCAGAAAAAGCTGACTCAACTATCTAATACCAACTTACAGAACCAGAGCAGCAATCAACTTCTAATTAAACACTTAAAGATTGTTAATAGTTATATAATTATCTAAGCTTGTTCTTAAGACATTTTTTTAATTCTTGCTGATCATTTGCATCAAAAATAGTGTGACAGTGACTTCCTTATTTTAAGTGGAGATTTTTGACAACTATGTTTACTTTATCATCATTACATATAATTATTTTTGTACTACATGATGTTGTAAAAAAGGGCACTTTACCCACTTACTCCATGCAATCATCTGATTACTTGACCTTTTTTGTGAACTATTTCTCCARCAGTAAAATGTTCAAAGCTGAGCAAATTCAATATTGTGTGCATATTGAGCCACTCAGCTTGTTCCTATATCATCCAGATATATCTGAAAATCTTATGCCAAGCACAGTCTTATATTTCTCATCCTATTGAAGCTTCACCCACTGGCTCTCAATTTTTTTTTGTTTTGAAGTTGAGCAAGAGTAGGAAAAGGGGATACAGACTCCTGCCCATGCATAAAAAGTAGCTAGACAAACGAGCCAACCATGACAAATTATTCAGCTACTTATTTTTCAGCAGATCATGAGTGTTAGCTCATCCAAGAAGTATATCAAATACTATCTCCTCAGTGGTTCACCTGTAAATGTGGAGGCTGTTGCATAATCTGTTGATACTGTTGTACTATCTGCTGCAGCTGAGCATGCTTCTGCATTATTCTCTGATACTGAAATCCAACTCGGTGATGGGGATGCTGCTGCCATTGAGCTGCTGCTGCTTGCAACTGCTGCAATCTCAAATCTTCCTCAGGGTCATCAGGAGGTTCAATATTGAGCTAGGGAAAAAGGCAAATACTATAAAAAGAGAAAGCCCCTTCTGTCAGAAGAGAAAATGCTTGGTCACTACTCAGTTTGCAGGAACTTTGAGTGTTCATTACTCTGTCACTCTGTATTTCAGTGTTCTGGCSACCTAAAACTGCTGGAAGGTTGATTTTTGTTTCATTTATTTTTAATAAGAATAGTCTGATCTAAAGGTTAGGCTGATGGGAATTAGGACTTTCATACCTGTAGGTAGCTTCTGTATGTAAGAGATCACTGCAGATCTGCTGTTCTGTTATTGCCCACAGCAAATGTAACAAGAAAGCTGCACTTTTTCATGATGAGGTAAAGTACTTCCAAGTGCATCATTTTTGCCACATGGTAGGAAGCTGCACACTGTTAGTGGAGCACATTCTGCAGGGTAAACTATCACTATACAGTAACCTGTTTAAACATCAGAGTCTATGAGCTCCATCCACTATGTTTCAACTGTCATTAAGCACACTGACAAAAAATATTCTGTGCAAGTTCTTGACTTTCAGACAAATTATAATACACAGAAAGAAGAGGAGACAGAATTAAGAGACTGCCAGGGAAGAAAAAAAAATGGTGTCTAAAATACAGCATTCCTTGGCTACTGAATGCTTGATTTTGCACTTCATAATCTACAATGCATTTCTCGTAGTCAAAGATGATAATGCTGGGGAAAGYGTGAGCCAAGCTCGGTGCACGTGTGGATGACTATATAGGTCTACATGTGAGCAGTATATATTATTTTTAATCAGTGCAGACATAATGAATGTTCTTTTAGATTGTTTTACCACATTTAGTTATTATTAAAGTGTATACATGAGAATCTGATGGAATTATTTTCCTGCTTTTTGTGTTTTCTCAGCTAGCATAACATATGGAACAGCATCTCTTCACAAAGCCTACCTGAGTTTCAGTGGATGTAAGAGAAGACTCTTCTTTGGAAGCTGGAGGCAGGGACTCGTTAAGTGGAGGAGGTTCAGACTGCTGAGTTGAAGCACTCATTTTCCCTTCTTCAGACTTTCTCTGCTCAGATGCATCCTTCACCACCCCTGGACCTTTCATTTGCTGCTGTCCCTGAGCATGGGCTTTTGCCCTCTGCTGCAGGCTAAGCAGGTGTTGCTGATACCAGTATTGCTGCTGTTCCTACAATAAACAGAAATTTTCTAAGACAGACAGCTTTCACAGGAAAAGACATGAAAATCAATTCAAGATAGTCACTAGAATCATGTAGAAGAAACATACTCCAGAGAAGTGTTTAAATCTGTTTTGATGGAGAACTCACTTCATCATCATCAATACTGCAATGAATGTCAAAAGATCTAATCAAAATTCAGACACCACTATGTGAGGCATAGTACACACTGGAGAACCTACTTCCTATCCCAAAGAGCTTACAGGTAACAAAACCAACAACAAAAAGCAGAAAGATGGCTAATAATAAGCCAAATCACTAGAAGCATGTGATAGGTAACACAATTATTAATTTTTGTGCTTTTTATTCCTAAACACACATGTATTTATTATGAGACTAAATTAGGTGAAATGAAGGGAAAAATGGAGAGCAGTAAGTATAAACAAGGGAGCAGTAAAAAGGAAGATATGTGCAAAAACCAGAAAGAGTATGAACAGAGAATAACACACATCAAGTAGAGTGAAAATGACAGTAGAGAAACTGTGATGGAGAGATTTGGGGGGGGGAGGGGGGGGAGGTTGTGGAAAAAAAATCCCAGTCAGCGAACAGAAAATTTTGAGTTATTTATGATCTGAATTCTGATTAACTTAATTTAACAGCTGAAAAGGTGAAGAGATACAGCTGTGCCCAAAGAATTATCCRTGTAAGAAACTGGTCAAGTTTTCAGTTTTAAATATTTCAGGCTAGAAGTAAGAGTACTTCTGGCAGATGATAGTAACTTCAAACCATTCTAAGTGTGAGCTGCCACCAACATAAAGAACAAAAGACTAAAGAAGGAAGAGTATCTCCACACTTGTGGGATGGTGCATAGTAAGAGATCTGAGTAGAAACCTATGGTTCACTACAAGAACTATCAGGCATCAAATGAGACTAACGGGAGAGATTCAAAACAAGCAGGAGGCAGCTCTTCAGCCAACAGAGTCTTCTGCTACGGAACTCCCTGCAACAGAACATTGCAAGTGCTGAAATTCTGTGCATTCAAGATGCGGCTGCATAGGCTCACAGAAGAAAAATGCACTGACAGATATTAAAAATAAAGATACCAGTTGTGAGTAAGGCAGTTCCTGAGACAGAAACTGTTAGAGGATACTGGGGAAGTATCATTATAAACTTGATTATTAAACTCTTCTCTAGGCATCCGCTTTTAGTCACTGTTAGTCACTGTCAAAGACAAGATGATGAAGTGCTGTACATTTGGTCTGATCCAGTTTAACCATTCTTATGTTCTCATGTCAATCCCAGAGACTTTGAGATTCTGTGACTGCTCCACATCTTTCACATCCTCTCTGTTCTTTTCCATACAGCCACGTACAGTTAAGAAAAAACCTATAAAAAGCCCATTCAAAAACAGAAAGGAAACCAAGAGAAGAGGATACTTGAAAATGCAAGCGCAATAACAACATTGGTAGATGTTGTCTGATGAGATTCCTCAAAACTTCAGTTTCGGTCCATTCGATTTATCTTAAAACAGGTTTAAAAGTATATGAAGCGTAAGCTTCCTCCAAAAGCTTACCTCATGCTCAAAATGGGAGTGATGGTTTCTAGTGGTAACAGTCTAGTAGACATAATTTAACATGCAACTGTATTTTTTAAAAATACTTCTGCAAAACTGTAACTTGGAGATGAGGTGAATGAAAGGAGAGGTTATACTCCTTAACTTTATGCTGATCCTGCAGTAACTTCTGCCAAGAGTCTTTGTAAGACAGATATGACTCAGAAAAGCTCTCATGGCTTTGGGTGGAAGATGTGCATTCAGACTTCAGCATGGAATCTCTCAGAAACCTCTAACAACATGCTGTAATAACTGTTACTTCCATGTCCAACATCAGGGAGGAGCTTACATCCCCAGCTCTACAAAAGCGGATTCAATGATCCCTTTCAAAAGGCATTGGAAGGTAATTTAACATGACAGTGCTGGATGTTATTCTTCTAGATGAATGACTGAGAAGCACCTGTTCTATTGCCATGAAATTCTCGTCATCCACAGATCCCTTTTGTTTCCTCCTCATTCTAACAAATGGATAAAGGGCTAAAAATCATATGACCAGTAGCTCACACAAAAACCTTTACACTGATAATATCCTGTCATGTATTTTTCACTGCAGATGAAGTAAGTAATACATATATGGCAGTTTCTAACTGAAAAGCGTGAGAAATGTAAGAAAAGTAGATTTCTACAGCTTAGTCTGAACAAAACAGAAGTGTTAGTGTAGGAGACTCCTGATGGTGAAAAGAGCAGTTATCTGAGGGCTTCCGGTCTCAAGATGATTGTCATTCTTTGAGTCCAAAGGATCACAGTCCTTAAATCTAGGGAACACATCACCATCAATACATGCCTTCCTCTGTCTTTGATTGACCAAGAGACTATGCCTGTCATATTATACGGAAAACACGGAACCCAGCACTATCAGCTCCTGACCACAATACACACCACCAAAAACACAACTCTGAAACATGCAAATCAGATCCATTGGAGAATTTCAGTACAGTGGGTTCTGTGCACGTTACAGTGGCTAAAAGTTCATTCAAGATGAGACAAAGACTCAAATCACAGCAACATGTAATTTCCTCTACTGCCTCTCCATTCAGTTCTGCAAGCCTCTGTATGTTCCAGCTCTCAGTACTGGCCCTCTAGGCCAGCACAGAATGCTGCTGTGTTACGGCCTAAGGTCACCTAAGTTCATTTTGATCTAGTTTTTCGGCACTGACTCCTGTGACCTTAGGCCGTAACACAAGGTCTACTTTTGGGGACAACAGGTCCTTGCCCAGTGAAGACAGTAAAAGAATGGTTTAGCACCCTTTACAAAACAGAGAAAGGATTTTAAAAAGTGCAGCAGTCTGCTGAAGTGTGATGTGGTGAAGCTAAAATAGCTTTAACAGAAATATATAAATACATATTTATGAGTATGCATCCACCCACACATTTGTTTACTACTCTAAACAAACAGCAGCATACAGTACCCAAATATCAAATGCAGAATACCACAGGCATTTTAACAGCACTTATCAAAAACTGTATCTAATGGTAGAGAAACTCAAGAATTTTATTCTAACTGTATACCCATATGAGAAACTACACTAAATTCTCAATACTGTTATGGCAGAGAGCAATATATTATTTTTAGACATGAAAGGGAAATAATGGAATATTAATTATTTGCAAATTGCATAATATCTTCTATGTTAGGAGGCAAAAACAGTGAACTGTTTGGCTGCAGCCACTGTTACTGTGGGATGGGAACAGAGAGAATTGCTCTCTATTATCAATTTAAAAAAAGACTTAATAGCATCTTAAAAATTACAGAAGTTACAGTATTTCCCTACTCAGCTTTTGAACCCATTAGTAAGAATGCATCACTAAGCTTTGGTTTTGCTGTTCCTATTGTGTAAGGATCTGCTGCTCAAAACCATGTCTCTCATTAGAGCCAAAGGCAGACAAAATTGTATCAATCTTTTATAACAAATATGTCACCAGCAAGGTACCACAGGCCTTTTAAACTAACACTAAATCAGCATGAGAGTCAACAAACGACTTAAGTTGTATGCATAAATATTCATAAACCAGAAGATGTAAACTTAGGTGATGCTTTTCAGCTAGTATTCTGTTTCTTCTATGTGTGCATTACTTTAATGCATTAATTGTAATTATTCGGGGGAAAAGAGAATGGTTGAGGAACAACTATATACTATAAAAAATTCYGAACATTCATGAAATTTCAGGCTAGTTCATGATGAATATCTGTAAAGGRGTAGAATCACAGTTTATTGTTTAATCTTGAGTTTAACAATTTAAGAATTCAGCAAGCAGCCTCAATACTGAATTAACATCACTTTCTACTTCAGATTTCTCAAACTTTTGGTTTTGTCATCGAAAAAAATGAATGAGTCCCATTGCTATCACTGTAAAAGATCAACTTGTACCTCAAAAACCCCCACAAAATTAAGTTTGTTAACTAAAAGCACCACTTTGGTTGAGAGTGATTAGCTGAAAGGTGCAAACTTAAAAAGATAACATTTGCATATGCATTTGCATAATGGTATGGACATAATTTAAAAGGTGTCCCAGAGATTAAGCACTTTAAAATGTCTGTGATTTCAAAATGATGCTATGGGATTTTTGCAAACTTAGCTTCAAATCAGAATCCTAGGATCAAGCTGCCAAAAATACATGTATTTTAAACTTATAAAAATAAAGTCTATTAACTTTTCAGAATATGCACTTCAGCTTTGTTCTTGCAGCTGGATCTCTACAAGCCAACCTCAAAATCATGCAAAAGCCTCAAGGCATCCGAATCAGCTGTATGTATGTACAGCTGAGGATCTCAACATGCATGCTTCTGTGCATGCTTTATCTTAAGCACCTGGATTATCCCTAACCTAATGAATATGAACAGTAACATCAAGTTCAGAGGAACTACTCACATTCAGGAAGTTAAGCATGTGAACATTTGTAGACCTTTTGGCCCTAGTGTACACATAAAAGCACATAGCGTTAACAATATAAAATTTATTTTTCACCTCAAAAGCATTTCAGACTATTTCCCTCAAAGCCCCTTAAAAGTTTACCCAAGAAGATCAAACTCAAACACAGGTAGCTCAAAATGTACTTCCAAAATCTCTAAGTAAAAAGCAACTAGACACTACAGTAGAAACACCTGTGCAGTTTTACCTGTGTCTGGTAAAATTAAAGTGTTCACAATTCTACACCAATCATCAGGTAGATAAACAACTGAAATATGATCACAAGAGAAAAAGTAAATGGAAGAAGTTACTGAAAACAAGAGGTGCTGATCCTGTAACATGCAACATGCAAACTAACTGTTGCATCTTTAAAAAGGCCCCACGGAGACAAGAAGAGTTCAGCGCAGTTCACCTACGTGCTACACTTTGGAAAACAGTTCTCCAGTGACTAACGACTCACCAAAAAAATCAAATTCAGCGAGGACTTGCACTGGTTCTCCCAATAAGCCATCTGTGCCTGAAAACTGACCATTCCTATCATCCCTATAAACACCACAGGACAAAAAAGCATTTACGGAGCCTCGCGTGATCTGTGCCATTCCCGGGCTTGTGAGAGCTCAGGCCAAACCCCGTAAGCGCTAGGCAAACACGGTGCATTAGTTTCGTCCTCACTCGAACACCTTTACCACCGAAAACGCCCGTAAGCGGCCGGCGGGCAGGGCCCCGCAGGGCGGCGCCGGGCGCGGCCGCCCCTCACCTGCGGCGTCATGGTGGCGGGGTCCGGCTGCGCGGCGCCGTGCGGGTCGGCGCCGGCGCCCGCCTCCTTGCCCGCGCTCGGCGCCGGCTCCTGCTGGGCGGGGGCGGCCACGGAGGTCTGCGACGGAGCGAAGTGGGGCTGCGACGACTTCGGCTGCGAGGGGGAGGCCTGGGCGGGCAGCAGGTAGGGCTGCGGGTGCGCGGCGTAGGCGGCGGCCGGCGGCAGGTAGGGCTGGGCGGCGGCGGCCGGCGGCGGCTCCAGGTAGGAGGGCGGCGGCTCCGAGAAGTTGGGGGGCGGCTGGGAGGCCTGCGCCCGCGGCACGTAGGGGGGCTGCAGCGGCGGGGACGCGGCCGGCGGCGGCTGGGAGGGCGGCAGGTAGGAGGGCTCCGCCTGCGGCGGCGGCAGGTAGGCCTGCGAGGGGGGCAGGTAGGCCTGGGCGGCGGGCTGCGGCGACTGCGGCGGCGACGACAGCTCCATGTCCATGGGCACCGGCGACGAGGGCACG
>NW_020451182.1:84137-93400 GCF_003343035.1 Apteryx rowi
GGCGCCTGCGCGGGGAGGCGCGCCAGCCCTCCAGGGCAGTAGAGGCGCGGGCTGGGCGCTAGAGCGCCAAGCGGCGCCTCTGGGGACGCGCAGCGCCGGCGCGGCGCCCCCTGCCGGGCAGCCGCCGCTACTGCGGACGGGGGCGAACACGGCAATATGGCACATAGAGAGGGGAGGAGGCGAGTCTAGAGCGCCGCTTAAGCACTTCCCCCCTCACCCCCAATCGTCTTGGACAAAAAAAAAAAAAAAGAGGTGCTAGAGCGTCGCTCCAAGGGGGCTTTTGGTCTCCATTTTGTTCAGGCGGGGGAGGAACGGGCGGGCGCCCGCTGGGTCCTACCGCGAGCCCGGCTCGAGCCGGTGCTCGGGGCTGGCGCGGCCCCGCTGGGACTGCCCGCGGCCTCCCGCAGGGCAGGCGGCCGCCCCCGCTTGTCCCCGCGGCGCGGGGACTTGGTCAGCCCAACGGGGCCGGCTGCGGCGGCCATGTTTCTGTGCCCGCCGCGCTCCGCCAGGGGGGAAAGGGGCTGCTCGCGCCCCCCGCACCCCGCTGCTAACGGCTGCTGGCGCGGCCCGCTGCCGCCCCGGCTCCTCCTCGCTACAGGGAAAACCGTGTTTATGAGCTGATCTGCGGTGCCAGTGCTGATTGCTTTAGGGAATGGAGGGATGCGATGAGGACTGCCAAAAACCGCGCTGAACGGGGCCGTAGGAAAGACTCGAACCCTGAAAGGGTTCTTCAGCCTTGTAGATGAGGGCCCTGGGCTGCTCTGTGGTGTGACGCCAGGTAATCCACCACCTGAAACGACAGAAATAGTTTCATCTCCTCTTCAGTGAAGAGGATGGTGATAAACCTGGGTGGCAAAAATGGAGGGAGTGATGGTAAAAAGGATGTGTAAAATTTTCTCACCCCTTATAGAAGCAATTAGACTGAGGAGCAGGAAAGATTTTTCCTGTTTCTCCCTTCCCACACTTAAGTATGAGTTAAACACACAAGTATGTTCTGCAGCCAGTTGGCAAAGATTTATGCAAAGTGCTGAACTCACATTGTAGAGAAAAGTTGCCAGGGCTTGTTAAATTTGAATTCTTAGCTGGACAATGAAGCTTAGAGGCTATTGTTTCGGTCAGCAGTGCAGCTGCATTGTGTTGTCTTGCTGCTTGCCATCCTTCCCAAAATGAAAGAGAATTTGTGCGATAGTTCTGATGTTCAATTTCCAATTCAGTGCTGGAAAATTAAGGACCTGTGGCCAGTGGGAAGAGGAGTGTTGGAGGAAAAGTCAATGATAGATGGCCAGGTACAGAAAAAAGCTCAGTCCTTTCTGGTGTAAAACTAGACTTTGTATTCATTCATTGGTAAATCCTGGGGAATCCATAGAGGTGACACACCTTACAAACATGAATCCATAAGAAAAGCTTCAAGAAGAGCTTGCAGTCAATTTATAAAATACAAATCTTCAGAAAAAAAATACCTTTATTAATTCGACACACCCAGGACTGTCTTTCAAATTCTTTAGTATCCTTTTCTTCTTGAGGTGGTTATTTATCCTTTTCTGAGTGCTCCTCTGTAAGATATGAATTCCAGATAGTGTTTGCACTTCTAGATCCCTCCCAAATCCTATGCTTTCTTAACATTTACATCCCCAAGTCCTTTGGGCCAGTTTACTCATTGGCTAAGCTTTTGAAAGTCCTTTCAAAAGAGGGAACTTCTGTTGTAAACATCCTTTGATTTATCCTCCTGACTGATTGACTCAGAATGAGTATTTTTTGTCATCAGTTCATTCAGGGTTATTTCCTAAAGTCAGGTCTCACAATATTCTTGCTCTTTGCTGTGGCTGATCGGTACCACAGTGGAGAAATCTGTTACTTCTCTTATGAAGAAATATTGGTACTCAATCATTTGCAGTAGCATTTGTTTTCCAAGCTGTCTCTAGGAGGCCAAAATTAGGTATTATTTCCAAATAACTCAACAGAGTTTAATGTCAATACCCAAATCTGTTGATGGAGACAGTGGTGTTGATTCCTCCCCAGCCAAGATACACTTATTAATTTTACCCAACATTACCTTGTCCCAAAGCCATCCTGTTTTATCCACATTACGCCTTCTTGTTCTTTTACAGTCTGTGATGTCATTAATGTATGTCATCCTGCTGTTTTTAGTTCATTTTTTAAAATAACTCATGCTCTTTGACACTTTCCGCTTCTAATTGCTGTTCTACTACAATTCAGTTATTCCCGGATTAGACAGTGTCACAACTGGGATTAGTTTAAATTCCTTCACTTCATTTGCTGATAACATTTAATACAATATAATTATGGTGCAGCAATCTTGTACTTCTGTTCCCCCCCCAAGAAAAGAACAGAAATGATTTTCTCCCTTCCACTGCCTAGCTTACTTTGGGTATTGGGCTTGCTTTGGGTATTTTTGTCTGCAGGTTTAAACCAACTGCCAGAATTGGGTCAGGAAGGAATTTCTCTTCTGGTTTGGACTGGCAGAGTTTTGCAGTTGTAGGAACATCCAGACGTTCTCATTTACCAAACTCCTTGCATTATACAGATCATCTTTCCTCCTTTGACATATTGTTAATCTGAGGTTGGGATGCTGTGGTGTGCACAGAGTAAATACTTTCCTCTGAACCAAGTGTCTGGTATATGGGTTCCCTAAGACAGCAGGGAATGGACCTGATGACCCAGGTGGTCCTTTCCTGTTCTGTGTTTGTCTTCTGCCCAGGCTCTTTTTGTTAATACCCAAGCTTTTCAATCTTTCCTAGCTGATTATACTCATTTTAGGAGTAACCTTTTCACTAAATACACAACTTTGCTGGTGGTTTCAATCACTGTTAACACTTTCTCCCTGCTGCTTATCCTCCAAACTGCTTATATTTCTTATCAATTGCCTTATGGCTATTCCAGCTTCCTTCTTCTGTTACTAAAACAAGCAGGGCAGACTTGGGTAAGTTTTTTACTCCTTAAATTAAAGCTTCTTGTAAATAAGCATATTTGCTTTGACTCCTATATGCAGTTCATGCTCCATACGTCTATTTTGGTGAAGTCCATCCAATAAAGATGTTTTCTGTGAATGTCTGCCAGTAGTCAAACATTCCCAAAATTCATCATTTTGCTTTGCCCTTATCCTCTTCTCCAGAGCCAGATATTCTATCAAATATCAATCCATTTCTTTCTTCTCCAGTCTCCTTCAAGTTAGTTTAACTCAAATGAAGCTTGCACAGAGGTAACTCTAGTTAGCTCTGTACTGAAGAAGTCTTTTAAACTTAGAAATATTCTGAAAATTCAGCTACACAGATCTAATCCTACAACTGTTTCTCGGTCCTTGTTTGACCAAACATGGTCTTTAAGCGTTCATGATAATACTTACATTTAGCTTAAAGAAATACGACTTCGATAGAAGAAAATTTGGGATTTTTTTTTTGAAATGTACAATTACACACCAAGAGTCAAATCTCAAAGATAAAACTTCAACTGTGATAGCTTGAAAGGGGCTCGTGCATTTTGAAAGCGTCAGTATGCTGTATTTCAGGGATGAATTTACTGCAGGGGTGAGCCTGCAGGAAACAACGAAATAGTGTGAGGGGCAAGTCTGATGTGTTCCCAAAATTTCCTGCAACATCTGTAAAAGCAGGGTGTTTGCAAGAAAGTTATTAGCATGTTGGAGCATTGCCCAAAGACAGGAAATGATTAATGGAGGAGAGGTGGTATTTTCACTGTATGCTGCCTGACATGCAGAGGTTTGAGTCCAGCTATTCTCTGCAGTTTGGACCAGTGTAAGGCATCACAGGATAAAAGCTCTATTAAAGTTTGGAAATTTTCTTAACTACACCAAGAATATCAATCCTCAGTCCCCCTTTTACTACAGCTTAACTCCCTCACTTTGGCCAGGAAGCACACTACAGCATGTTGGCCCCCTGTGACTCATTTTCTCTCTTGCCTCCCAGTCTTGAAACAATTCTCCTCCCCCCAGAGAAGCAAAGATTGGAAGATGGCTTGCAAAGAGCAATGGAGAAGATAAGAGAATGAAGAACATGCCTTTGGGAGAACAGAGATGACACAGCTTTGAAATATTTTTTCCACTGCATTTCTCCATGCAGTTTCACCATCCTTTTTCTCTTGCTTCTCTGACGATTTTCTTCCCATGTTACCATGAATGCTCAAGGTCTCTGTGAAACAGTTTTATTCTCAGCCATTGCTCTGATTTCCCCCAAGTACTCTGCTCCCAGCCCACATTAATACCTTTCACAGTTTGACACCTTCATTTTCAGGACACCTATGGAAAGGGATGAGGCTTTAAGATATGTAGGTGCCAAGCAAAAAGGACAGAGAATGTCCCCAGTCCCAGAAAGACCCCCTACCACCAACCTATGCATATAAGGAAAAGGGCTAGGCTGCCAGCTGGTTCAGTACAAATACCCTGTGAGATGATGCCATCTTACCAACATACCTTGTATAGGTACGAAGACATATTAAGGATGTAATAAGAACCTATAAAAGCAAGAGAAAATCTGATAGGTACACAGTGATGCACCGAGTTTCAGGAATCTGAACAGGACACTAATCCAATTTCACTCACTGTATTGAGGTACAGTTAAATAAGAGACGATCAATTCTAAATAAAATCTTTCAGTCCAGTGGTTCAGAGGAGGGATGCCAACTGGTGCAGACTTGACCGTTCTTCTCCAGAACATAGATTCCAGGTTGCCTGTGGGGCAGACATGAGGGAGTTTGCCAGAGGAATACTTGTCCTGCTGCAGGTGTAGAGATAATAAACTTCAAAACTTGTGATTCCATGCTCAGCTGTATTTGGACCATTGCCAATATTTAATTCAAGATGCTGACAGGACTTTTTCCAATGATCCCAACATGAACATGAAGAGGGATTCAGGCATGCTTTGCCCTGCAGTCCCCCTTTTCTCATATCATTCTCCCAGATACAGGTTCTCAGGACAGTCAGAAAAAGGATGAATAAAAGCAGAAGCTTCCAAGTGGCTTTTTCTTAGAAGATCAAGGCTATGAAGTCAGTCCAATGTCACCCATAGTCCTAGGAGCAGGGTCCCAGCAAAAAAGATAGCAGGAGAGCTGGAAACAGAAGGACCCGTATACTGGTACTGATGGCTTGCCTGGACAGGCTAGAATCGAGGAGCTCCATAATCATCTGGCATCCTCTCAATATTGTATCTGCAACAGAAAGAGGGAATGCCTGTGAAGACAACCTACTCCATATTACTTCCCTCCCCAAACAGCAAGAAGCTAACAGGCAAACTGAACTGCTAGCAAGAAGTTTTGCTCCATTTCTCTCTGCAGCTCAGATCCCCAGGAAGAAAAAGGTATTACTTCTGAGAAAAGTGAAAAGACTTCATAAGGTTATCACTGTCATTCAAACCAAACTCCCTAAGGCTCAGGCATCTTAGAAACTCACCAGAGAAGAAAATATGGTATTTTCATAAGATCTGACTTAGGAAGTAATGTTAAGACTTTAGTTTTAGTACTAGACCATGGTGGAGAATAAAACTTCAGCCATTCAACATAGATTCATGGGCACAACAAACAGGGGCAGAGATGTTTTGAGAGAAAAATGTTCTAAGCCACATTCCAGTTACAGATCAGTTAAGACCTTGCATATTTATAGCAATCAACTTCCTTGTTTCTGACATACTGCTCCCTGCCTACAAATTACTAGACTTTTGCTCTCCACTGTTAGCACAGCTGCCTCCCTTCCAGTATCTCCCTCATCCCATCTGAAGACTTTTTCCCTTTTCTCTCCACATCCTGATTTCTCTCCACATCCTGATTTCTCTCCACATCTACCAAACTGTGAAACAGTTTGACATAGTTACTTTGCAAAGTAAAACTTATAGGTTGTACATCATGTAGAAGAAATATGAAAATACTGGAGGTAACAAACACACCACCATCCTTCCAAGTTGGTTTGATTTTTGGCTAAAAAGCAAAATCAGTCTCTTAGCTGAGGGTACAAAAAGCTACCCAATAGAACAGAACAAGACCTTTTCCTCAGGAACCTATACAATCTATTTGCCTAATAATCCTGATGACGTGGCTGATAAGCAAAACTAATCCATGGAAACACTGACCTCAAGGAAGCTAGTTTTCCAGGTAAAAGCAAGCAAACATGGGGACTGCAATAAAGATGGGTCTGCAATCAGTCTTTTCCCAGTAGCAAACATATTTCTACTTTAGGCAAACACTAGACCCTTTACAGCATTGTGTGCTATAGAAAACGCAAGAGAGAAAGCTCAAACAAGATGGCAGTAAAGTCCTATCCAACAACGATTCTACCAGGCAATGTTTCCTCCCGTGAGAGGTCCCTTACCTGTGCCTGGAAATATACATTATAGGCACTCCTGGGATTTTTCGTATTCTCCGCTTGAGCTCTTTATCCACTGTGGCCACTATGTAACATTTGTGCTGCAAAAAAGAGGCAAGTCAGATTCAACACTAGTGAATCAGCATAAAGCAGACAAAGCTGAGCAAAAGCTTCTATTCACTTAGCTCATGTTACACCAGAGGGTACAAGTCCTTCGTGAGACGCTACCAGGCTAGAATGCCAGGTACAGAATTCCACAGCAGATTAGAAACATCCTTCTGCTCATCAAAAGAATCCAAGAAACATCCAAAGGCTGTCCAGCCCTCCCAACTGCCACCGTTCCCGCCCTAGATGCTCTTTGATACTCTCTAATACAACAAGACTGTGCCCTCCTAGGTTACACTAGGGACTGAAACTGCCCCTTAACTAGATTTTACCATTTCTTTGCAGGAAATTTTTAAGTCATCAGTAGCTAGGAGGGTTCAGCAACCTTTAGTGTGTTAGCACAGCATGGGAATCATCAGAAACAGAAGTACCTGAGTGACTCTCTGTACCAAGCAGTCATCTGCATAGGTCCCTTTGTGCATACATGGCAGGCGTTCAAATCGAGGGTCTTTGGCAATTCTGTAGGGACAGATAAGGCAGCATCACAGCAATCAGACCAGTAGAGGTGTATAATAATATAGTATGGAGGAACAGGAACACCCCTTTTAGATATACAGCATGCAATCCTCAAGACAAGTGCTTAAGCGATGAGCAAATGGTACACCCTGGTCAATTGAAATGAACAACAACAACAACAAAAAAAAAAAGAATGCAAATTGTCTGGCTAATTATTAGGTAGGAGTTATGTATTTCTTGTTAGCTGGGTTCAAGATCCCCACAATGTTAGGCTCTTGCCTAACAGAGAAAAGTCATTTGAAACAAGTTATCCATGGTGAGATCTAGAATATCTTCTAGTACCTGATCTTTCAGACTGTACATACAGGGATGCTCCACTTCCTCTCTGAAGTGGAACATGAAAACTACTCAGGAGCTGCACTTTGATACTATACCACACAACAGGTCAGAGTAAAAAGTAAAGAAGAATACATGTGACTGGTACACCAGGAGAGCACAAACTGCATTGGACTAGTTTTCTAAAGATCACAGAATAATCTGGTTCTAGATTATCAGTAGATGTTGCATACTACTGCAGGAATAACATGAGGCATAAATGAAAGGTTCCAGAAGACTTTCTTTAATTTTGTAAGTTATCTTTAAAAAGAAAAAAAAAAAGCCTTCTTTGGAGAGACTGCAGGAAAGTGTTACTTTGAAAGGCATAGGAAAAAAAAAAAAGATTTACATATTCATGTTACGCACTTTTACCTAGCATTTAGTTTTGAAAAACTGTCTCAAACTTAGGCCTTAATACTGATTTCATACAGCCAGGGAAAAAAGCAAGTTAGGGACTCTGGAACAACCTAAAAACCCTCTAGTGTGAAAGCACTGTCACAGAAAAGCCCTTTTCACTTCTTCATACTAAAATAGTAACCTCTACAAAAAGAGAGGAAGAGAGGAACACCCTGCACCTACCTTAATGCCACACGATACCTCTGTCCTAACTTCTCAATTTCAGCCATAACACAATCTGTGATACATGGAATACCTATATGTGAAAAGCATTAAAAACCTGTATTAGCATCTCTTTAGAGACCTCTACAGTATTGCTCACATGCCCAAGGGTAGTTATCTGTCACAAAATTCTATACCATATTGGTTACAATTTTAAACTTTTAAGAACTGATAAGGATGCAAAGTGACTAAATGCAAAATGACAGAGTAGTTGAGCATGCAATGATACGTTTAGATTTTCAAGTTATTAAAGTTTTAACTTTGTGAGATTAGTATTTAAGACTGTTGTTTGACTGAAACCAGAGACAGCTTTAGGGCTAACAAGGGACAAAAGAAGTGAGCTCTGTGATTAGCAAAGATCTGCAGCACTACATGGTCCAGAAGAAGCTGCAAGTGATGCAGATACTCACATTTGGCATAGAGGCAGTCCATCATTGACTGCACTAGGTCCAGCTTGGCTTTGATGGAGAAGTTGATGAAGTTAGTATCAACCAGGATGTGATAAGGAGGGCCCAACTGCATATTATATTGGAAGAACAAACACGAGGGATGCTGGGGGCTGTTAGAAAAGACAAAGAATTCATATCAGTTAATGGCGATTGACAACATATCAGTTTCTACCAGGTGCGCAGATTGAAAGAAGGTTAACAAGGGCACACAATCCAAGGCACCTTAGAAGAGCAACTCACCAGGCCTCCCGCTGCCTCCTGAGCCCGCTCCCTTGGCTTAGGGCAGCATTTCCTGCTCTGTGTCAACCACGTCTTCAGAACAGCTCCGGCAGGTTTGCTCGGAAATGCCCTTAATCACAATCCGCGGCGGGGCTCTCCCCCCCGCCCCGGCCCCACAGCCGGCCCGGGCACTTACACTTCCCGCTCCTTGATGGCGCTGGGATCCTCCTTCTTCTTCACTGGGGCTTTCGCGCGGTCCTTCGGGTTGCTGCAAGGAAGCACAGGCACTCCTGGGGGCGACGCCGGGGCAGGGCGCCGAGCGGTGCGGAGAGGCCTGCCCGCCCCCCCCGCCCCCGCGGGACACCGGGACGCCCCGGCCCGGCCCCGCGCCCGCCCGCGACACTCACATGCGCTGGTCCCGGAGGCTGATCATGCGCTTCACCACCGCGTACTTCCGCGCCTTCTTCTGCTTCCCCTGAAAGGAGACGCAGCCGCCGTGAGCGGGGAGCCGCGGCGGAGGCTCCGGCCCCCCCGGCCCCAGTCCCGGCCGCAGCCCCGACTCACCATGCCGCCGCCGCTTCCGCCGCGGCACCTCACGTCACTGAGTCCCGCCAGGAAGGCCCGTTGGCGGCGTCACTTCCGGCCGCCGGCACGGG